>NC_081573.1:2019848-2055586 GCF_022355385.1 Mustela nigripes
TTCCACCAACTCCTTTCTCTCCTTTCATAGCCTCTCTGAATTTCTGAGAGGATAATTTTAGAAGTTCAACAGAACCGTCACAACCTGAGGTCAGCATGGCAAAGAGAATTTCTTCTCCCTTGATTGTCCTCCGTTTCTCTTGATGGCATCTTCAATTTGCTTCAGATGTTACAAAGTTGATGAGCTCACTACTCATTCTTGAACACAGTCCTTGGCATTTTACAACCTTTCCCATTTGAGGTATGACATTTTTCATTATCCTTGCTACATTTGCAGTTGGAAGATAGATACCGCGTTCTCTGAAACTGTGTTTTGAACCATTTGTGTCTTCATGATCATTCACGCTGTGCTCCGTGTCATCATGAGACTGAATCACATAGTGGCTTCCTCCCATGTAGTGTGCAGCTGTGCCTAGAAGAGAAGCATCTGTCGTAGCACTGTCGCCACTGGTTGCATGGAAATACTGTGAGAACCGTGTTGTCAGTGGTGTTCAGAAACACCTTTCTAAAAAGGGGTCTGATCTTTGCCCAAGTTCAACCTTTGAGGCAAGGCCAGGGACCACAAGCCGCCAGATGACTGCATTCTTTATGTGTAAGCCAGACTGCGGGGAGACCAAATCCACTCCTTCCTCCTGGGCACCTCCGTTCCTACCCAGGCAGGTTCGCAGGCTGGCCCTAGACCCACTGGCCCTAGACCCACCGCCCCCGTGGACTGACTGTCAGTCCTACCTGCATCCCCCTTCTGCTTGACCCAGGCCCCAGGCCAGCGCCCAATACCTGCCAGGCATCTACCCCTCCAGGGCACTGGGGCAAAGATGTCCACCTTGCCATGCCCCTGCTAGTTGTTGCGAGCCCCCCACTCCCACCCTGACTCTGTGCACCAGCCTTGCTAAGGGCCCAGGGTCGGGAATGGGGTCCAGGCCAGGGTCTCCCACCCAGCTCACTGCACAAAATGTAGCTGGCTGGGGTGCCATTGAGAGGAGGTCTGATGGTGCCCTCGGGAGCTCCCTCCTCAGCCTTGGGCCAGGAGCTCCTCTAAGCAAGAGGCAGCCTTACCTGCCTCCAGCAGCACAAAGCTGCCCGCAACCAGAGCAGCCTGCCCCCATTCTGGTCCCAGCCCAGGGCGGGGGTTGGGCAGGCAGAGGAGGAAGGCCATTGGCACTGGCCATGGCAGTATTGGGGACAGGCACAAGCTGTTTCTTTTTTTTGATTGTTTGTTTTCCTTTTTAAAGATTATATTTGTTGGGACGCCTTGGTGGCTCCACGGGTTAAGCATCTGCCTTTGGCTCAGGTCAGGATCCCACAGTCCTGGGATGGAGCCCTGCATCTGGCTCTCTGCATAGCGGGGAGTGTGCTTCTGCCTCTCCCTCTCCCCCTGCTTGTGTTCCCTCTCTTGCTGTCTCTCCCTCTGTCAATAATAATAACATAACTTTAAAAATAACTTTAATATGGTGACATTTATTATTTGATAAAGATAGCAAATGGGCAGTGGTGGAGGGTGACCACAGAGTCAGAACTGGGGCTCAATCCTAGAACCCTGGGATCACAATTTGACCTGAAGGCAGACAGTTAACTGAGCCACCCAGATGCACCTTTCTTGTATTCTCTGAGGAAAAGAAAAAAATCAAAGAAGTGCAGATAAAATTAAATTTCCTTTTACTTGCAGCCCATTGCTAAACTCTTGAGACAGGCACAGTGTGACATTCCTCAAGGAGTTCACAATGGTGGCAATGTTGTTTTGTTGGAGGCAAAAAGTAACCTTAGCTTGACAATAGCCATACGTCTAGGATCCTGTAAGTCCTCTTTAACACAGGATAATCCCTTTGAAAACTTTATCTCTACCCCTAAATATATGTTGGCAGTCATCCCCTAAGCATAGAGTCCACTGATAGATATCTGAAGGGTCCATGACTAAGGTTTTACAAGATAGTCATATGTGACCTCATCATGACAGCACCTTCAAGGTCCTGGAAACCTTGCTTCCAAATTCATTAGAGACTTCTGTTGTTCCCTCAACCCCTGCGCCACTGAGCATACATCATCAGTCACTGCTCACAAACCCAGTATAGCTCTTTCTACCCATAGGCCCTGTCCCCATATTTAATAATACCACTTTTTTGCACCAAAAACATCTCAATAACTATTTCATCATTCACTCCTGAACCCCAACATTTCACATCAAGAAACATCTCGAGAATTCTTTCTTGACCATTGGCTCCTGTCTCACATCCCTGTTTGCACTGAATAGGGAGAGCTCTCACCTTTGTGTAGTTGATATATTTGACTTCTGGGGGTGGAGGTTCTTAGGCAGTCAGCCCTCTGTCCCATTGGTTTTTCTTTTCTCCACACTAATGTCATGGACATACACTTCTTCTTCTTCCTTTTTTTTTTTTTTTTAATAACAAGTCTTTTTTATTATTTTTTTTTAAGATTTAATTATTTGACAGAGAGAGAGAGATAGATATCACAAGTAGGCAGAGAAGCAGGCAAAGAGAGAGGGAGAAGCAGGCTCCCTGCTGAGCAGAGCCTGATGTGGGGTTCGATCCCACAACCCTGAGATCATGACTTGAGTGGAAGTCAGAGACTTAACGCATGAGCCACCCAGGCACCCCTGGACATACATTTGTGTTTAGCTCTTTGTGTTCTCAGAAAAAGAGAAAAATCACATAATTAACATTTTTTAAAGATTTATTTATTTATTTGACAGACAGAGATCTCAAGTAGGCAGAGAGGCAGGGAGAGAGAAGGAAGCAGGATCCCTGCTGAGCAGAGAGCCAGATGTGAGGCACTTTCCCAGGACCTTGAGATCATGACCTGAGCCAAAAGCAGAGACTCAACCCACTGAGCCACCCAAGTATCCCCATAATTAACTTTGAGGGTCTTAAAATCCTGAAATCTAATAGATCACAAATGATCATTGAAACAAAACTTTTCAATGAAATACCATGTTGCAGAATTGTGGATTAAAATGGCCAAGAAAGGGGCACCTGGGTGGCTCAGTGAGTTAAAGCCTCTGCCTTCAGCTCAGGTCATGGTCCCAGGGTCCTGGGATTGAGCCCCACATCTGGCTCCCTGCTCAGCAGGAAAACTGCTTCTCCCTCTCCCACTCCCCCTACTTGTGCTCCCTTTATTGCTCTAATAAATAAATAAAATCTGTTTTTACAAAGTGTGGATGTGTGCATGAAAAGTAAATAGGTAGATCAATTGGGTGCCTGGATGGGTCAGTTAAATAAATGCCTTCAGCCTAGGCCCTGATCCTGGAGTCCCAGAACTGAGTCCCCAGTAGGACTCCCTGCTTTTGGGGGCAACTTCTTCCTCTGACCCTGCCCCCTCTTGTGCTGTCTCTCTCATTCTCTCTCAAACAAGCAAGCAAACAAACAAACAAACAAAAAGTGGATCAATTTTATTTAGACGCCTTTTTGTTTCCCTCATTCTTCTCCGGTTTGATACCTGCTGTGAACACTGCTTTAAGGTCCTCTCTGTATATTGACCTGCATGTCATTTTAGATAGACTCTATAAAGGTTAGACAACCTGGGTGAAAACCCGATCCCTTCCATGTTACTGGATGTCTGACAAAATATTCCCCCAAAAATAGAAGAAGAATGTTTGTGTTCTGAGATTTTCATTCATTAATTTATTAATTTATGAATTACTGTTAGATGGTCTAGGGTAACTAGGAAATGGTGAGAAAGGATTGTTGTTGGCTTTCTTGCTCTTCCAGTAAAATCTATAATGGCTATAAAAACCCATTCAGGGGGGCGCCTGGGTGGCTCAGTGGGTTAAGCCGCTGCCTTCAGCTCGAGTCATGATCTCAGGGTCCTGGGATCAAGTCCCGCATCGGGCTCTCTGCTCGGCGGGGAGCCTGCTTCCCTCTCTCTCTCTGCCTGCCTCTCCATCTACTTGTGATTTCTCTCTGTCAAATAAATACATAAAATCTTAAAAAAAAAAAAAACATTCAGGGAGCACCTCGGTGGCTCAGGCGGTTAAGCATCTGCCTCCAGCTTGGGTCATGGTCCCAGGATCCTGGGCTGGAGCCTTGCATTGGGCTCCCTGCTCAGGGGGGAGTCTGCTTATCTCTCTCCCTCTGTAACCCCTGTCTTCCTCAAGTCATCTCTTGTCTTCTCTCTCTCAAACAAAAAAAGATTAAAAAAATAATTAAAAGCACTTTTTTGCCTGTTCCAAGTCCTCCAAGACTTCTTGCCTTGGAGTTCTACCCCTTTCTTCTTCAAAACTTTATCCCTTTGCTCATAAGGTACTGCCTTGTTAGAAAGGTAGACTCTAGGCACCTGCATGGCTCAGTCAGTTGAACGACTGCCTTAGGGTCATGTCATTATCCTGGAAACCCAGTATCAAGTCCACATTGAGCTCACGGCTCCACGGGGAGTCATGTTCTCCCACTGACTTTCTCCCTTCTCATACTCTCTCACTTTCTCTCTCAAATAAATAAATAAAATCTTTAAAAAAAGAAAAAAGAAAAGAAAAGAAACACAGACTCTGATCCCACTCCTGAACAGAATGTGCATTTTCACAACAACTCCAATGCATGGTTTTGAAGTTTAACCCACTAAGAGATTCCACCTAAGAAACAGACACAATTTTCTGTATGATGTAAACACAGTGGTAAAAAAAAAAAAAAAAAAATGTGTATGCCTGTGTTGATGCCTTCATTTGACAAGTTATCTTGGAGAAACAGAGTGTTAATAATGGTTTTGTGGATCTTATGCCATCCTCTTACCTCGAGGTTAGAGAATCCATTAGAGCATATTACTGTGTTAAAAATTATCTTCCTGTGTAAAGTAGAAAATTCACCTAAGCCAGAACTAGTTGTCCTGGTATAATTGAACTAACATGAGTTCGCTGATTGGTGAGTCACAGAAAGTGTACTCGGTAGGGGTTGTCACATAAAAAAACACCCTGCAATTTGAGTAGAGATTTACAGAGCAAGGGAGAATGATTTCTTTTTATTTGGGGTTAGGGTAGATATTTACAAAGTGGATCCTTGTCATCTTCCGTAGAGCTGGCCACAAGGGGGCACAAGTGCCTCAAGAAAACACTTCTCTACATGCTTTGCATTTTACCTAAATGAGTTTGTGTAAACTATAGTGAGATAAATGGAACTAACTCCATCCATCTTTCATCTTAGGTACATTATGAACTCTGCCAATGGCCACTTGGTGACTGTGGCATTTATTGCAGGGACAGCTCACATTCAGGGATGTGGCCTTAGAATTCTCTCAGGAGGAGTGGGGACGCCTGACCCACACTCAGCGGCAACTGTACAGGGATGTGATGTTGAAGTACAGACACTCCATCTTCTTGGGTGAGGAAGACTCCTTCCAGATTTCCCAAACCCCACTCAGGGTGTTTTTTTGTTTTGTTTTGTTTTAAGATTTTATTTATTTATTTGACAGAGAGAGATCACAAGTAGGCAGATAGGCAGGCAGAGAGAGAGAGAGAGAGGAGAAAGCAGGCTCCCTGCCAAGCAGAGAGCCTGATGCGGGACTCAATCCCAGGACCCTGAGATCATGACCTGAGCCGAAGGCAGAGGCTTAACCCACCGAGCCACCCAGGTGCCCCCAACTCAAGGTTTTGTTCCTTCCTGTGAAGACTGACTCTTTGGAGATTCCTCTTTGAACACTGGATTTCAGATCCGGGCAGAAAGGGAAATAAATACAGGTTTGTACATGTAGAGAAGCAACTTCATAATGTGTCCTTTTCAGATTTACCTTCCCTTCCTCAAGGGAACATCATCACTTCTGTAGATGAGTGTCAGTTCTAAATACTGAGGGGCATAAAATGGGTACTTCTCACATCTTCTACTTCAATTTCTACTCTTTATTATTGTATTTCATATTTGGAAGTGGAGGTCAGGATGTGAACTTTGGAAATCCCTCCTTCATGTTGTAAACGGGCTTTTTTTCAGCAGCATTTGGGAAAACATGTTCTTGATTTTGCAGTGTCCTCTCTTCTCTCCTGAGCACAGTCATAATGGAAAGTTAGAATCTCCTGCAGTACTCCTTTCCTTTCTTTCTTTAAGGAAGAGAGAAAGCACAAGGGGATGGGGAGGGTCAGAGGGAGAAGCAGGACACCAGGATCCTGACCTGAGCCAAAGGCAGTGGCTTAACCAACTGAGACACCCAGGCACCACACCTTTCCTTTTTTTTCTAATAAATAGGTCTCATTGTGTCAGAGCCAGACTTGGTCTCCTTTTTGGAACCAAAGAGAGAACCTAGTGATGTGATGAGAAAGGATACTGTATCCTCCATCCAGGTAGGTGGGAATGAATGAGGCGGGTGACAGAGGGGAGGTCCAAATGCAAAGGAAGATGATAGACCTTAAACTGTGGTTTGAGTAGCTGTCTGAATAGAAATTAGTTTAGTAGTGTGGTGTTATTTCTCTCTTCCTTACGGAGGGGCAGATGCCATCCAACATTCTTGGTCTCTCATTCTCTAGGGATTCTCCTTCAGTGCCAGTCATGGTCCATCACATTCACAAGGAGGGCCTCCATAATCTGAGAGTTTTTCCATTGCTTCGAGGGCCTGCAGAAATCTCCCTATTTCTGAGGAACTCTATGTTTAGCCCTTTGCAAGTTGTGCTTTTCCTCCTCTGAGAAATGTGTCGGGTCATGGTTGACATATTGGAGTTTAGTGCAGAAATCGGGGAACAGTGGAGACAGATACCACATGCATAAACCAGAAATGGTTTTTGCTTTCCAATGTTATGGAGGCTATAATCTGAACTCTACAAAACTGAGACTCAGTAATTTTGTCAGATAACAGAGCACCTCCCTGAAATGAGAATGCTTCCTTTCCCTTCAGAAGTATTTTTTGGGGGCGCCTGGGTGGCTCAGTGGTTGGGCGTCTGCCTTTGGCTCAGGTCATGATCCCAGAGTCCTGGGATCAAGCCCCGCATCAGGCTCCCTGCTCCTCCATGGGAAACTTGCTTCTCCCTCTCCCACTACCCCTGCTTGTGTTCCCTCTCTCACTATCTCTCTCTCTGCCAAATAAATAAATAAGGTCTTTTTTAAAAAAAAGTTATTTTTTAATATTAACTAATATAGAAATTTCCACTCTGTTCCATTCCTCAGTGTTGAAATAACATAGAATTCCTACCTAAATGAATGCCATAGGGGAGTCAGAACATTTGGATCTCAGATTTTGTAGCTTTTAATAAAGTCTCAGTTGCTACCTTATTAAAAATTGCATCAGTTCATAATTCTGTCTTGTATGAAGCTCCTGTGACTTTTTCCTATGTGTTTTCATTTTCTAAATAGTTGTATATAAGCATCCTCATTTTTTTTTATCAAAAGTTCTCATAGTACGTAGGCATGTGCTTTGTAAGAAGCGAGGTAATGAGTAAAATCCCCATATTTAAGGAATAACTTTTGTTCATAAATTTTTTACTTCACTAAAAATTAAACATGTACTTTTCATCTACTTTCCTCAGAATGTATCTGAATTTCCTCCAAAATATTTATGTTTTATGAAGTTGTCAGGATATTTTACACATTAGTGGTGTTTATTTAGAAATGAACAGATTAAGGTGTCTGGGTGACTCAGTTAAGTGAGCATCTGCCTTCACCTCCTGACATGATCTAAGGTTTCTGGTATTGAGCCCCAGGTCTGATTCCTCCTGCTCAGTGGGGAGCCTGCTTCTCCCACTCCCTCTGTACCCCCCACCCCCCTGCAGCTCATGGGCTCTGTCAAAAAAGTAAAGTATTTTTAAAAATAGAAATAAAAGGATTTTAATTTGCTTGGTTCCAAGGAATGAGGAGTTATGTCTTACATTCAGATAAAAGGAGGAATATATTAATAACATGATACATTTTTTTCAAGTCTTTTAAGCACTTATTTGTAAAATTATCATTAGGCTTTTTTGTGTGTGTGAATTTTAATTAATTAATTTGTCAGTGAAGGCCTGTCAGTAATTCAATGCTTGTTTTTCTTGCATACACAGCTTAAAATTATATTTATTTAGTAGTTTTCTTACTAAATAATTCATGTTTTTAATGTAGAAATTTGGGTTCAATTTGGGCTTACTCTGGCTTTGCAATTCCATAATCATGCACTTCCTTTTGTCTGGGACTCTCCACAACTTTAGTTACTTCTTGTTTCCTTATTAACTGTGTATCTTTTTTTTTTTTTTTTTAAGATTTTATTTATTTATTTGACAGAGAGAGATCACAAGCAGGCAGAGAGGCAGGCAGAGAGAGAGAGAGGAGGAAGCAGGCTCCCCGCCGAGCAGAGAGCCCGATGTGGGACTCGATCCCAGGACCCTGAGATCATGACCTGAGCCAAAGGCAGCGGCTTAACCCACTGAGCCACCCAGGCACCCTTAACTGTGTATCTTGATATAGGATAACAATTTCTAAGTCTAGATTTGAAGGCAATGTGCATTTACTCAAATATGAACCCACTTTATGCCTTTTGCCAAGAATATTATGTATCTGTCTGTGACTCATCTTGTGTATTTCTTTCACTGGTTAGTTGTCCGTGTATACTGCATCATGCCTACATGAGTTGTCATAATAGAAATAATTTCATCATCTATTTACTGGTGGATTTTTATTCTCCTTTCATGAGAGACACTTTTGAAAAGTAATTTTGAAACACTTCCTGGGGCACCTGGCTGCCTCAGTGGGTTAAAGCCTCTGCCTTCAGCTTAGGTCATGATCCCAGGGTCCTGGGATTGAGCCCAGCATGGGGCTTTCTGCTCCACGGGGAGCCTGCTTCCCTTCCTCTCTCTGCCTGCCTCTCTGCCTACTTGTGATCTCTGTCAAATAAATAAAATCTTTAAAAAAAATAACTAAACTGATAGTCTCAACTGCATCCAAAATTATTCTGCTTATCTCCATTCCTGCACACACCTTGTTTCTAATATCACAAATCCTATCTTTTATGTTGTGTGCTTTATTACCTATATTTATTACGTCTTGTGCTTTTTAAAAATATTTTGAGGTAGAAATAAAAGCAACCTGTGCTACCTTATTACAACACTGTGGGTTTCTATAATCTTGGAAATATTTATATTTAGTTGAGAGCTTTATGTTGTCTTGTGGTTTTAGTTTCTGTTTAGAATCCTTTTATTACAACTAGAAGTACTTCCTTTAGTATTTCTTGTAGGACAGGACTACTGGTAAACATACAGGGGTTTCTATGTGGGAAAGTCTTTATTTCTACCTTCATGGAAAATAATTTTTTCCCAATACAGTATTCTTGGTGGATATTTTGATCTTTCAGTGCTTGAATACACTGTCCCATACAGTTCTTTCTACCAGGTCTACTGAGAATCCCACTACTTATAGGAGCTCTCTTGTATAAGAAGAATTGCTTTTTTCATATTGTCTCAAAGTTTTCTTTTCACTTTTGATTTTTTTCATAGGCTAATTACAAGGTGTCCCTGTGTTGACATTTATCCCACTTTGAATTTCCAGGGCTTGCTGAATTTGTTCTTTCCACATACATGAGAAGCACAAGCCCTTAGAACTTCATGTAAGCCCTCTGCCCCCTTTCACTCTCCTTTCCTTTTGGGGGCCCCTTAATGTAGCCATGGGACCACTTTCTGGTGTCCCGTGAGTGCCTAGACTATCCTATTCCACATTTTTCTTTGGTCCTCTCAGCAGGTAATTTAAAACAATGGGTCTTTGCAAAACAAAAAAAACAGAACAAAACAATAGATCTTGAAGTTGAATCTTTCTTCCACTTGCTCAAGTCTGTGGGTGAGCTGCTGGTGTGTTTTTCACTTCAGGAATTGTACTCTTCAAATCCCAGTTTCTGGTTGGTTGGTTGTTATAGTTTCTGTGTCTTTGGATTTACATTTTGGTCCTGCATTGTTTTCCTGATAAGATTTACTTACCCATCTATTTTTCTTCTTTCTCCATGAGCAGGTTTACCATGGTTATTTGAATTCTTTCTAAGGCAATAAATAGTTATTAATTAATTAATTATTTTTTAAAGATTTTATTTGACAGACACAGAGAGAGGGAACACAAACAGGAAGTGGGAGAGGGAGAAGCAGGCTTCCCACTGAGTAGGGAGCCTGATGTGGGACTCGATCCCAGGACCCTGAGCTGAAGGCAGATGCTTAATGACTGAGTCACCCAGGTGCCCCGCTCTTTTTAAAGATTTTATTTATTTAACAGAGATAGTGAGAAAGGGAACACAAGCAGAGGGAAAGGAAGAGAAGCAGTTATTAATTAATTAGGAGCCAGTATTGGACATTTGTTTCATTCATCTGGTTAGAACACATTTTTCTGGTACTTTGAATGCCTTATTATTTCTGTTGACATTTGGGAATTTTAAAAAAGCAGCCTCTGGGCCCAGGATTATGGACTTGCTTTGTACAGATGAACACAAATAATAGCAGTTTGGGGACTGCTCTTACATGTTCTAGGCATTTGCCGTGTCTGAAAATGTGTGATTTCCCAGTTTTCAAAATGTAGTTACCTTTTCAGAGTCTGTGATATCTTCCTCTCTTGCTTCATCTCTGTAGTCTCTCCATTGGTTGAACAAATGCTCACCTTTTGGCCAGGCAGCCACCACAGTGCATCTAGAAGGTGCTGTCATTCCTTGCTCCTTCCATGTCAGGCATGACTGAAACATGTCCACAGGCAGCAGCAAAGTAGTGAGAGCACTGAACGCACAGGTCACTCATTTGTTTCTCTCCTGAGGAGAGGTGAGAGTGTTCTCACAGTGTTGCCATGGAGTGTCTGGGAGGGTGAGTCACCATCGTGGGCAAGCGTCACAAACTTTGTCTCCCTGATGTGTGTATATGTATATAACACATATATGTATATGTATATATGTGTATGTATATATGATATAGATCATTAAATATTCACATATACAAATACATATATACATACATGTGTATATATACATATATGTACACATGCAGATGTGTGTGTGTGTGCACACACAAACACCACATCTTTATCCATTTATCAGTTGGTAGACATCTGGTTTTTTGGTTTTGTTGACTATTTCCTTTACTGTGCAAAAAGGCTTTTTATCTTTCTGATGTCCTAACATTTTTGCTTTGGTTTCCTTTGCTTTTGGAGACATGTCTAGCAAGAAGTGTTGTGGCCAAGGTCACAGAGGTTGCTGTCTGAGTTCTCCTCTAGGATTTTGATGGACTTTGTCTCATGTTTAGATCTTTGATCCATTTTGAGTTTATCTTTCTGTATGCTGTAAGAAACTGGCCCTGTTTCATTTTTCTAGATGTGGCTGTACAACGTTCCCAGCACCATTTTTTTAGGAGATTGTCCGATTTCCATTAGATACTGTTTACTGCTTTGTCAAAGATACATTGACCATAGAGTCCAGGCTCCATTTCTGGGCTCTCTATTCTGTTCGATCTATGTGTCTATTTTTGTGCCAGTACCATATTGTCTTGATGTTACAGCTTTGTGATACAATTTGAAGTCAGGAATTTTGATGCTTCCAGAATTGCATGTACTTTTCATTATTACTGAGGATATTTGGGGTCTTTTTGGTTCCATAGAAATGTTAGGATTCTTTGTTCCAGTTCGGTGAGAAATGCTGATGATATTTTGATAAGGATTGCATTGAATGTGCAGACTGCTTTGGGTAGCATAGATATGTTAGTGTGTGTGTCCTCAATTTCTTTCCTAAGTGTTCTTTAGTTTTTCAGAGTACAGATCTTTTCCCTCTTTTCGGTTTATTTTTCCCTCTTTGGTTTATTCTCAGGTATCTTACAGTTTTCAGTGCAATTATAAATGAGATGGATTCCTTGATTTCTCTTTCTTTTGTCTTATTGTTAGTGTATAGCAGTGCAACTGATTTATGTGCATTGATCTTGTATCTAGCAACTTTGCTGAATACTATATCATTTCTAGCATTTTTTTAATAAAGATTTTATTTATTTGACAGACACAGCAAGACAGGGAACACAAGTCGGGGAGTGCAAAAGGGAGAAGCAGGCTTCCCACTGAGCAGGGAGCCTGATGTGGGGCTCTATCCCAGGACCCAGGGATCATGACCTGAGCCGAAGGCAGATGTTTAACAACTAAGCCACCCAGGTGTCCCACTTCTAGCAAGTTATGAGTGGAGTCTTTTGGGGTTTTTACATAGAATATCATGTTGTCTGTGAAGAGTGAGAGTTTAACTACTTTTTGCTGATTGGGATACATTTTATTTTTTATTGTCCCATTGCAGAGTTTAGGACTTCTAGGACTATGCTGAACATCAGTGAGGAGAGTGCACATCCCTGCCATGTTCCTGACCCTAGGGGAAAGGCTCCCAATTTTTCCCACATTGAGAATGATATTAGCTGTGAGTTTTTCATATATGTCCTTTATGATGTTGAGGTATGTTCCTTTTATCCCTACACTGCAGAGAGCATTCTGTCGAAAAAAAAAAAAAATGCTGTTTTTGACACATACTTTTTCTTTACCAATTGAGAAGATCATATGGTTCTTGTCCTTTATTAATGTGATGAATCACATTGATTGATTTGTGGATGTTGAACCACCCTTACAACTCAGAGTAAATCCTACTTGGTCCTAATGAATAATTCTTTTTTCTTTTTTAAAGATTTTGTTTATTTATTTGACAGAGAGAAAGAGATCACAAGTAGGCAGAGAGGCAGGCAGATGGAGGGGGAAAGCAGGCTCCCCACTAAGCAGAGAGCCTGACATGGAGCTCGATCCCAGGACTCTGAGATCATGACCTGAGCCAAAGTCAGAGTCTTTTTTTTTTTTTTAAAGATTTTATTTATTTATTTGATAGACAGAGATCACAAGTAGGTAGAGAGGCAGGCAGAGAGACAGGAGGAAGCAGGCTCCTCACTGAGCAGAGAGCCCGATGAGGGCTCAATCCCAGGACACTGGGATCATGACCTGTGCCAAAGGCAGAGGCTTTAACCCACTGAGCCACCCAGGCACCCCAAGTCTTTTTTTTTTTTTTAAAGATTTTATTTATTTATTTGCCAGAGACAGAGGGAGAGAGAGCGAGCGAGCACAGGCAGACAAAGAGGCAGGCAGAGGCAGAGGGAGAAGCAGGCTCTCCGCCGAGCAAGGAGCCCGATGTGGGACTCGATCCCAGGACCCTAGGATCATGACCTGAGCCGAAGGCAGCCACTTAGCCAACTGAGCCACCCAGGCATCCCCAAAGTCAGAGTCTTAACCCACTGAGCCATCTAGGTGCACCGTGAATAATCCTTTTAACATACTTTAGAATCGTATTGTTAGTATCTTGATGGGAGTTTTTTTTTTTTTAAAGATTATTTATTTATTGGACAGAGATCACAAGTAGGCAGAGAGGCAGGCAGAAAGAGAGAGGAGGAAGCAGGCTCCCTGCCAAGCAGAGAGCCTGATGCAGGACTCAATCCCAGGACCCTGAGATCATGACCTGGGCCAAAGGCAGAGGCTTAACCCACTGAGCCACCCAGGTGCCCTTGGTGAGAGTTTTTACATCCATGTTCATCAGGGATATTGATTTGTATTTCTCCTTTTCAGTGGGATCTTTTTCTGGTTTTGGAATCAGGGTAATGTCATAGAATGAGTTTGTAAGTTTTCCTTCCACATCTATTTTTTAGAACAGTTTCAGAAGAATGGGTATTAATTCTCCATGAATTGTTTGATAGAATTCCACTCTGAGGGACGCCTGGGTGGCTCAGTTGGTTGGGCAGCTGCCTTTGGCTCAGGTCATGATCCCAGCGTCCTGGGATCAAGTCCCGCATCGGGCTCCTTGCTCGGCCGGGAGCCTGCTTCTTCCTCTGCCTCTGCCTGCCATTCTGTCTGCCTGTGCTTGCTCTCTCACGCACTCTCTCTGATAAAAAAATAAAATCTTAAAATAACGAAACAGGCAAAAAAAAGAATTCCACTCTGAGGCCATCCAGCCCTGGACTCTTTTTGTTGGGAGATTGTTGACTACTGTGTCAACTTCTTTGCTGGTTATGGGTCTATCCGGGTTTCTATTTCTTCCTGCTTCAGTTTTGGTAGGTAGAGTTTTCAAGGAATACATCCATTTTTCTTCTAGATTTCTTAATTGGTTGGTATATTATTATGCACAATATTATTTTATAATTGTTGCTATTTCTTCAGTGTAGGTTATGATCTCTCATTTTTCATTCATGATTTTATTTGGGTCCTCTGCTCTTACGAGAGAAAGTTTATCAAGTTTATCAGACAATAATTCCTTCAAAAATACAGTTGTTAGATTTGTTGATCTGCTCTACTGTGGGTTTGTTTTTTATTTCTATTTCATTGATTTGTGCTCATATCTTTATTATTTCTCTTCTGCTGGATTTAGGCCTTATTTGCTGGTCATTGTTGTTTTTCCAGTTCCTTTAGATGGAAGGTTAGATTACGTATTTGAGATTCATTTTTTCTTGAGAAAGGCCTGTATTGCTCTATACTTCCTTCTTAGGGCTGCCCTTGGTGCATCCCACATGTCCTAAACAGTCATGCTTTCATTTTCACTTGTTTCCATGTATTTTTAAAAATTCTTCTTTAATTTCCTGGTTAACCCGTTCATTCTTTAGTAGGATTTTTCTTAACCTCCATTTATTTGTTTTCCTTGCAGATTTTCTCGTCATTGAGTTCAATTTTAAGGCAGTGTGGCCTGGAGCACCTGGGTGGCTCAGTGGGTTAAAGCCTCTGCCTTCAGCTCAGGTCATGATCTCAGGGTCCTGGGATTGAGCCCCTCATGGGGCTCTCTGCTCAGTGGGGAGACTGTTTTCCCCCCTCTCTCTCTGCTTGCCTCTCTGCCTACTTGTGATCTCTGTCTGTCAAATAAATAAAATCTAAAAAAAAAAAATTAAAAATAAAGCAATGTGGCCTAAAAAATGCAGGGAATAATCCCATTTTTTCTGTACCATTCAAGACCCATTTTTGACTGAGTATGTGAACTGTTCTGGAGAATGTTCCATGTGTACACAAGAAGAATGTGTATTCTGTTGCTGAGTAGATATTATACCTCAGGAAAGAATCAGTTCTCTATTAGTAGTGATGGTGCCTCCCAAGGTAAGAGATGAAACATGTCTAAGCTGAATCACTGGCATGAAGTCTTCATTGGAGAGTGGTCTGTCCAAGGCTACACTATTGACTCTGAATCTAGAAAGATGTTTTACTTGTTTTCTTTTTTTTTTTTTTTTAAGATTTTATTTATTTACTTGAGAGAGAGACAGTGAGAGAGAGCATGAACGAGGAGAAGGTCAGAGAGAGAAGCAGACTCCCCATGGAGCTGGGAGCCTGATGTGGGACTCGATCCCGGGACTCCAGGATCATGACCTGAGCCGAAGGCAGTCGTCCAACCAACTGAGCCACCCAGACGTCCCACTTGTTTTTTTTTTTTTAAGATTTCATTTATTGATTTGACAGAGAGTGAGATCACAAGTAGGCAGAGAGGCAGGCACAGTGAGAGAGGCTCCCCACTGAGCAGAGAGCCCAATGCAGGGCTCAGTCCCAGGAACCTGAGATCATGACCTGAGTCAAAGGCAGAGGCTTAACCCACTGAACCACCCAGGTGGCCAAATTGTACTCGTTTTCCTTCTGAATCCTCTCACGTCTTTTGTCTCTTCTTCTCCATTCCAATGATGGAGGTATCAGAACTGATCTTCATCCCTGTGTTCTGGAAAGCCCACTGTCACTGCTCTCCCCTCCCATCTAAACCTTGCAGGCCCTTGCAGTCCTTAGGAGTAGCTTGGACTTTTCCACTTCAAGGGTAAAAGGTTGGAAACAGGATCATTTGAGGCCATAACTGAGATTTAAATACAGTGTTGTCACCACTTCACTGGAAGCATAGGAAAATGCCATCAATGGGAACAGGATTAATTTAGGTACTAGCACTTTGAGAGTTGGGAGGAGCAATAAAACATGATGACACAGCTTGAGAGGAAGTTAAATCCTATGAAAATAAAATATGGAGAACTCTTGAAATGTGAGGAAGTTCTTTGGTCACTGCAGGGCCTTAGGAAGCTATTCATGATGAGCATATGTGACAGAGATGTGTTCTTGGGAATTGTGGTGTTTTTATGGGAAGTCAGGTGTTTTTCTCATGATTGAGAATTTCCTGGTGCACCTGAGGACCAGTTGCTGTTGGATGACTGAGTTAACTGTACTTTTCCAGGCTCAAATTCATGGAGTGATATGTGTGTGTGTGTGTGTGGGGGGGGATATTGGAGGATTTAAGTATTGTGTGCATAGTTTGAAGATATCACATGACTGAGTAGATGCTGAAGATGAAGAAAGGCTTCTGGGTGCAACTAGTTAGAACCAGCACGGTGTGTGTTGTAGTTCCACAGAGCATTGGTATCCCAGGAATATAACCCCTACACAGATAGATCTCTTCTAGTATAGATGGGTGACCTTCTAAAGAAGATGACCTGAGGTTGGCAGAAACTTCCACTCAGCCCCATGATGAGTCTAGTCCAGTGCTCTGAGCTATGTGCAAGCCATTGATTGAGAAGGAGGTCACCTGTCACCATAGGGACCATTTCTGCTTTAAACAGCCTACCCAGTGTTTGGGCTAGCTGTCCCTAGGTTATTTCACAGCCTGTGCTGTCCCTCTACTCCTCCCGACCTGAGAGAGAAGAGGATGCGGTTAGCATGTTACAGTCATATTTAATGTTGCATCAATTGAAGATAATTTATTTTTCAGTACCTTTGTTTTGTAGTCAGCTATATAATGAAAAGTTTGATGGGTACATATACAAAAGATAATGTAGGTTTTCTGTTATGTATACAGCGAGTAGGTAGACACTCAGGTCTTATAAAATATGTTAGATACCCTTGGGTATCCTGATTTTTCCATTTCTGCTCTCTGGTATTGTCCACCCTCAGGCATTGTGATTATATTCACAACCCTTGGATCATGACTTCAGTTGAAACTTAGAGTTGGATGGTGAATCAACAGAGTACACAGGAGTCCCACTTTATTTTTTTAAAGATCTATTTATTTATTTGACAGAGATCACAAGTAGGCAGAAAGAGAAAGGGAAGCAGGCTCCCCACTGAAGCATAGAGCCCAATGGGTTACTCAATCTCAGGACTCTGGGATCATGATCTGAGCCGAGAACAGAGGCTTTAACCCACTGAGCCACCCAGGCGCCCCAAAGGTTTATTTATTTTAAAGCAGAGCAAGTGAGTAGGTACAAAGAGATTTCTGAAGCATAATACTGACTGAGCTGAGAGCCCTATTTGGGGCCTGACCCCAGAACCCTGAGATGATGACCTTAGCTGAAACCCAGTGGCTACATAACCAATAGAGCCACCAAGGCACCTTTGTTCTAATTAACATAAATTTGGAGTGCTTTCTTTCAGGAATGTGAACTAAAGTGTATTTGGGGCGATCTCAGCAAGCTCAAGGAGCATAGAGAGAAGAGAGAGATGAAAGAGGAGAAAGCAAGACAGACTTTGTTAGAGTCAGATGCACTTTATTGAATATAGAAAATGTGTGTTGTGTATGTCGTATTTGTGTGTCACAATGGTAAAATGGCCATAAGCATAGAGGGCTTCTAAGAGTGACTTCCATGTGGATAACTCAGGATTGACCTGTGACTTAGTTCCTGCAGAGGTGTCAAATTTAGCCTGAGTCAGAATCACCTGGAGGATCTGTAAATCTTGGATTGTTGTGCCTATCCCCACATTTCCATGTCAGTAGTCCTGGGGTACGACCCCTCTCCCCCAACTTGCCTTTCTTACATAATCTCTAGTGCCTGTCTAGGGAATATACTGAGAACCAATGTCTGGGGACATATTTATAGTTGTGTTCTTCAGGCAAGGTATTAGCTATACAAAATGTTGTCAGATACACAACTGTATAGTCTTGCTTCTCCAGGTGTGAAAGTGAACTCATTCTTGGGAATTTCCTGTGTGTTTACCTCAGACACCTGACTTCTGTCTCTGGTTCTCAGTAGTCAGCCAGAAAGCCACTCAGGCTACATGTGTGTCATGTAGCCTGGAATTTTCAGTTTGAAGTCTCAGTTCATGAAGTTTTGTGTGAAGACTTCTGGGTGAGCCACTGAGTGTCAAAGAGGAAAGAGAATCCAAACACAGGTCACGTTCTGGAAGGGCATTTGACTTCGGTTCCCTATGTTGATTTTTAGGGTATCCATATTTAAACACTCACTCTACCAATATCTAGAGGCTCACTACACCTTCATCTAAATCTTTTCTGTCCATAAAAGGACAATAGTATTAGTATTAACACATAGAATCAAAAGAACATTAAATACATTACAGTAGATAAAGCATTAGTAATTGTCGAACATACACTATACATTTCATGTAGAGGAATGTGCCAGATACTAGTGACTATTTTGGATTTTATTTTTCCTGAAAAGATAGTCCACAAGTCATGTTTCATGCTGAGTCCTCTCTATTTGAATGTGAATATTGAACCTTGGAAAACAAATACCTGTGTGCATTTGATTACTGGAATAATCTGTCTGGTCCAGTTTTTCATCTGACTTCTGCAGAATTTCTCTTGTACATGTACCTCTTCCTTTACTGAAATGGAATGAAGGCAAGTTTGAGAGGTTTTATTCTCAGTCATCTGAAGGTAGCCAACTATTTTGTCATTTCTTCTAGAGATATCCCAGGGATATGGCAACTTCTGGTTTAAAGCATTTGTCTTTTTTTTTTTTTTTTTAAGATTTTGTTTCATTTATTAGAGCAAGCACCAGCAACGTGGGGGGTAGGGGCAAAGGGAGAGGGAGAAACAGACTCCCTACTGAACAGAGAGCCCAATATGAGGCTCGATCCCAGGACCATAGGATCATTACCTGACCCAAAGGCAGACACTAACCACTGAGCTGCCCAGGTCCCCACAATCATCTTTGATGTAATTTCACATTCTAAGATTATAGACTGCCACATATATGTCCATTGATACTGCGGTCCCCCATGTGTTTTCCAAAACTATGCTGCTAGCTCTGTGGTTTAGGTGGGGCCAGAGGTGATATTCAGATTTATCAGGAATAAAAGACATTCTCTGTTGTGGGCAGTACCATCAGCTAGCCTCTGAGACTGCCTAGATTTACTATTCAGCTTCCCTGGTCAGGCAGTCAACACTAAGGAAACAGTGCTGGCTTGGCTTGTTTTGGGGGAAATTCCCTGTCTTCTCTGGCCTGACTCAGACTGTCTAGTCCCCCTAGTTTGTGGGAAAACATGGTGACGACTCCTCTGTTGGATTTGATGACCTCTAGATCTGGGGACCCTTTCTCTGTCTTCTGTCAGCACTTTGCCTCTTCTGTCTCCCCCTGCCCTTCTTCCTTTTTCTGTACCAGCTGGGGTGAGACCTGAAGAACTTGTGAATAACCATCCTCAGTGCCTTCTGCATCATTGGCTTCTCCTACCCTCCTTGTCAAGGAGCCAAAAGAACACCCCTGGATTTAATACTTCTCACTCCAGATTTCCCCACTGGTCTCAGATAAAAATTGAAAATGGGATGGGCCCAGGTAGAACACAGTTCAGTACTTAAGTTTAAAAAACAAACAAACTAACAAAAAAAAAAAACCCCAAAACTAAACTAAGTTTGTTGGTTTAATTAAGATAGAACTGTCTTCTAAGTTATAAGCAGGAAACATGAAACTTTTATTCTGTGGAAGTTTACTGAAGGTCAGGTAAGCCATGTTATCTCTGTTGCAGTTTGTTAGCAATAAACACACGTAATGGTTAATCTTGTCTTAAAGTTTTCAGAGGAAATTGTTAAGATAGCTTTCAGCAAAGTTTTTGGTAACCTTAAACTTCAAACTTTTGCTTGGATGATAAATGGGATTGAATTCATTGGACATCTTGGTCTATTCAAATAGGATAAAGTGCTAAAGCCTTGAGGACTGGACATAGATTTGAGCTTTTGTTTACTTACTGGAAAAACCAGAGGATATTTGAGTCTGTGGGTAAACATGCTTCATGCCTAACTGATTCACAGATTTACTATCTAAAGAATTCTGGTGTGACAGTTGACAGTTGGTTACTACTTAGTTGTCACTGGAGATTAAGGTTTCTAGGAGTGCAAAAGTTGCTAAGTATAACTGAAACTGATGGAAATAAGGGAAGATGCTCTGTATGTAGAAAAGTAGGAGATATTTAAGAAAGAGAAAAGGAATGGGAATACATTTTTTTGAAGGCTAAAATGGTAATTTTGTCTGAAATAAGGTTGTTATTTGGTAAGGATTTGGAGAAAGGGGAACCCTCCTCCACTGTTGGTGGGAATGCAAGCTGGTGCTACCACTCTAGAAAACAGTACAGAGGTTCCTAAAAAAGTTCAAAATAGAGCTACCCTATAACCCAGCAATTACACTACTAGGTATTTACCCTAAAGAAACAAATGTAGTGATCTGAAGGGGCACATGTACCCAAATGTTTATAGCAGCAATGTCCACAATAGCCAAACTATGGAAGGAGCTGAGCTGTCCATCGACATATGAATGGATAAAGAAGATGTGGTGGGGCGCCTGTGTGGCTCAGTGGGTTGAAGCCTCTGCCTTTGGCTCAGGTCATGATTCCCAGCATCCTGGGATTAAGCCCCATATAGGGCTCTCTGCTCTGTGGAGAGCCTGCTTCCTCCTCTCTCTGCCTGCCTTCCTGCCTACTTGTGATCTCTCTGTCAAATAAATAAATAAAAATCTTAAAAAAAAAAAAAGGATGTGGGGTGTGTGTGTGTGTTGGGGGGGCGTATATAATGGAATACTATGCAGCCATTACAAAACCAGAAATCTTGCCATTTGCAATGTTGTGGATGGACCTAGAGGGTATTATGCTAAGTGAAATAAATCAATTAGAGAAAGCCAATTATCATATGATCTCTTTTATATGAGGAATTGGGGGGGCATGTTGTGAGGGGTAGGGAGGGAAAGATGGGACTGGGGAGGAAGACAAACCATTAGAGACTCAGTCTCAGGAAACTAAGGGTTACTGGGGACCAGGGTGGGGGGAGGAATAGGGTGGCTGGGTGATGGATATTGGGAGGTATGTGCTATGGTCAGTGCTCTGAATTGTGTAGGACTGATGATTCACAGACCTGTACCCCTGAAGCAAATAACACATTACACATTAATTTAAAAAAAAAAAAATCACATCATTTGTCATTTGTGGTGAGTTACACTACAGGTTTTTAACATGTAAACAGAGTAATTATATTGTTTCCTTTTGCTGAAAATTAAAAAGAAAAGCAATAAAGGAGAGAACACTTGTGACATTGTACAGAATAAAATGGAGACTTACAGGTCCATGACTCATTTAGAACTTTTATTTGCAAAGGCCAGGATCTCCAGTAAACAAAGGTTAGAGCTTTCATTGTCTGGGGGCATCCAGCAGAGAAACATATTGAACATCAAGTCAACATATTGAATATCAGCTATAACAAGACCCATCAGGGGTAATAACAGAACACACACAACAGCAAAGACAAGGAACTGGCCCAACTGAAACAAAGTTCCATGTACACCACTCTTCCTCCTCACATTGACTCCACAATCCTGAATTCAACAATGTACCCAATTACCCTAACCTAAAAATTCCTGAATGATGTGGGTCATGACTATCTGTTTTTCTAATGATGGGATGCTATGGAAATAAACAGTTTCTGTTTTCATCTCTACACTTGCTCAGTGTTCTTTACCATAGTGTGAGGAACCCAGAGGGACTCCCACGTGGGTACCATGAAGAAGATTCCCTCTATGGAGGGAGAAGAGGACCCTGGATGATTCATTCCTCTTTCTTGGAGATGAAAGCAGATTCAGATTCTGATGCCAACCTAACCCCAGTCTATAGAGGCCATCCCTATGTATTTCAAAGAGTCCCTGGTCCTGAAGAGTGTGTCCCCAGTGAGACTGCCCCCATTGGGATCCAGGGAGCAGAAACCTTGGACTGAGTCTGGGCCATCAGGTAGAGCACAGACCTGTCCTGGTGGAGCAGTGTCCTCTGGTGCAGGTATAATATTTCCCATTTCTGAGCAGGGCTCTCTGCAGTAAGTAGCCTGTACTTCAGTTAACATGGGTTACAGGTAGCTGTAGTTGTGGTTATGATTTTAGAACTGTTGTGGGTCTTAAATTTGCACTGTTAAAGAATCTAGCCTTCCTCCTGAGGTTGCACTGAGGCAGGACCTAATGTGGCAGGTTTTAATGCCTATGCTTGCTGCCATGTAGACATTCTGCTCTGACCATCAGGTGCACCAGTTTCTTGAAGGACCATCAGACTTGTTAACCACCTCTGTGGAACTTTCTTTGTAACCCAACCCCCAGGTAAGTGGTAGGCAAATATAACATCTCATATTGAAAGTTATACATTCAAAGACATTTTGAGTATCTCTGCATTCTTTCAAGAGAAACTACTTCATCATTGATTGGACTCTGACCTTATCTCTTGGGACCCTCAATATAACATAATTGTATGGATAATTAGATAATAATTATAAAAGGGTTCATTCTATGGCTATTATTTATTATTTCTTACTACAATAGATTATCCCATTCACAATTTTACCTACAATGTGACTGTCTTGTCATTGTATATGACACTCTTTGAGGCATGAATATGTAAATGACTTACATGGAGGGAAACAGACTACATTTTGCTCATGAGATGAGGAAGTTTTATGATTTCTCCAGGATACAGAGAAGGACCTGGATGCACAGTGGTCATCACTCAACAGAGTAAAGTTCTGGCAGGTTGGAAACATGCATTGATTAAGACCCAGTTGTTCATTTCTCTCCATGTGGTTTAATAAAAAAGAGAAATTACAAAGACGGCAGAAAGAATATTAAAATTTAAAAAGGTGCTCCCCAGCATAAGAATGTTTGGGGTCACAGCTGTTATCTCAGGGGAGAATCTAGGCATGTATTTCCTATGAAGTTGTTGGCCCCTCAGCTTGTGCATGAACAGAATGAAAGCCATAATGAGTCCTACACACAAAACAGTTGAGATCCATCTGAATGCTGCATAGAGTAAGTCTATGTGTTCCCCACAAGGTAGAGTAGAACAGGATCCAAAGCCTAATAATGCTTGTGATGTATTTGATCTCCTTATCCTATACATACAAAGGAACTATGATATTGACCAGCTGAGGTAGAATTCAGCAGAGGATATTGGAGCAGCCAATGGAATGTGGAACCTGTCCTTAATGCTTTGCCTACCTGGACAGATGGTGATGGCCTGGAAGATATTCAAGAGGTCAGAGTTGCCAGTGGGCAATCTCTGGAGACTCTGTGAATCTAGAAAATGATGGAGAAGATATTTTAAAGCAAAACCTGCCAAGGTGTCTGGGATTCCACCAGAAAGATGACCAACACTTTCCTACACTCAAATGACTGAGAAATACCTCTCCAACTTGTCATGGTTCCAGTGCAGTTAAGGAAAATGATGACATAAGAGTTAGAACAACAAGTTTCCAGGGAAAATCTGGACCAGGAAGTTCATTCCTAACTGTCATTTTCCAGGGTTCAATATTTACATTCAAAACTAGAGAAATCAGCATGGAAACATGAATTGTAGTACTCCTTTTCCATGAAAAATTTAATATACAATATTCACCAAAGTCTAAAGTAATTATATAATGTTTACAATGTATGGTCAACTCTTACTAATGCGGTTAAGGTTCATGAATTTATGCTTTTGGACTAATATTATTCCATTTTTACTGATGTCATAATGAAATACATATATGTTTGTCTCTGACCCCAGTTTTGGTACAAAGCTCCTAACACTTGTAAATTCCTAAGTGATAACAGCAGTAGGAGTAACCCTTACTCAGGGAAGTGGCTCTGGGTGGGCTCCTGATTGGGAGCTGGCCACCAGAAAGACCAAACCATAACCAGAAGGTTGGAACATTCAGCTTCATCTCCCCACGCCCCTTACTCCACAGAAGGGAGAACAGCTGCAAATGGAGTTATGACTGGCCCTTCCCAAGAGCTCAGCTGTTCACCTGTGTTACAGATATGTTACTTACAGTAGCCTCATGACAGCGTTGTGGTCAGTGAGATGAAGAGAGAAGCACCTAAAAGAGGTTGGCCTTCCTTGAATGAAAAAGGAGTGATTCTAAAATAAATTCCCTGAGTCCTGTCAGACTTACACTGCCTCTGTGATGCCGGGAATGTGGTTTGATGACTGAGGGTGGGGCAAGCATGTCTGGCCATGAGACAAGTGTTAGCACAATGTCTGCTGGTGGACAACAGCAGAGAGAAGAAATGGACCAACCAGACTACACTATAGTGTGTATGAGCCCTTTTATCAGACATGAGCATTACCTACTCAGTATGCACGGAATACAAGACAAACGCCTTCTTTTCTAGAAACACACATCTGCCTTTTCAGGGTATGGCAGAACACAAAGTAACAACTACCCCAAATGCAGCATTATACTTCACTTGGATCAGGGTTACATGTGATCATGACCTGCCACCCAACTTCGTGGTATCAGTTTCCACAACTACCAGGAGTCCTCTTCCCTGCTCCCCACAGGATGGGCAGAAACGCAGCATGGGCCATGAATGAACATCTACCTTAAAAAGCAGGTGGACTGTTTGGGGCAGAAATGATCACTGCCTCTGACTGGTGAGCTGCCCCCCAACTAATCAGTGCCCCTCACACAGATCGCAAGGAATAACACTCCTCAGGGGGATCAAACAGAACAAGTTGCCTGCTGGCTGTGCATCGGCTTCATTGGATTGTCATCCAACATTGGGGTTAGATACCTAAGATTCTAGTGTTTGTGGACACTAAGCATACATCTTTCTGATTGTGCCAGTGTCCAGAAGGCTGGATGTCTACTATGCCATGTGACATTTGAAAGCAGTGTGTCCACATGTTTGAGTCTCCAGCAACCCCTCTCCATCCCCTGCCATGGATTTTGGACTGTAAGCTATGGTAATCTTGGTCATTGCATAGCATCTGTCCTCAGTACTACACAGGAATTGTTGAAATCATGAAGACAAGATCTGACTTCTCCGAAACCCACCACATTTCTCAAGCCTCCATCTCTGTCATATTTGTTCATCACAAGTGGCTTCCTAAGCCCTTGAAGTGACTAAAAGACACTCCCTGTCATTTCTTTCCCCAAACTTAAAAGTTTTCTGTATTTGCTTTCAGTAGGTCTTATCTTTCTCTGTAAGGATACCATCTACATGTTTTATCTGCCTTCATAACTCTCACTGGCAAGTGCCTGAATTAAACCTGTGGCCCACTCGCACCTCTTTCCTCCTACCTCAATGAAGTGATGACAATGTTATATTTAAGTCTTGAATATGGCTTCCAGTGATCTACTTAAAGATAATTTCTCATTGCTCAAAAAATTCTAAATTACTCATGAGAACCTTCAAGAGTGACTTATGTGGAAATGGGGCAGCTTTGATGCATATGTTGCTGGCAAAGCCAATGAGAAGACATAGAAGAACTGAAGATGATTTGAAAAAAAAAAAAAACAAATAGAATTTACCTTCCTATGTTCAGAGTCAATAGTGCAGCCCAGGATAGGTATCCTGTCTCCACAAGCAGAATTTACGCCAATACATCAGTCTGGATGTTTTTCATCTCTTATCTGGGGCAATAATATTACTTCTAATGGAATATTGTTATCTTTCTAAGTATAGAAAAGCTATTAGATGCTCTGCACTCTCTCGTGTTTTTCACTTCAAAGAAATATCAAGACAACCCGTAACTCATGAAATCTCCATGTTTTCACTTTATTAAATTGTCACAGTAATGTGAACAACTTGGATGATATCAAGTATCAAAAATGAAGGAAAGAGAGGGACTAGTTAAATGGCAGAGGAGTAGGGGATGGTAAGTTTGTAGGTCTCTGGCTAGTTTTCATTCTGAATGCCTGCAAAATCAATTGGAGATCTGAGAACAGAAATGCTACAATTCTACAAATATAAAAGCGACCGCTTCTTGGAAGGTAGGAAGTACAGAGACTTGAATCAGGGGCTATATATGGGAGGACAGTGTGAGGGGAGGGAGTCAGCTTAAGGAGACTACTGGTTAAGTATTAGAAGCAGTGGAGTGTGGTATCAGAACTTTTAAAAGTCTTCTCTGGTGGGGACACCCTTGGCTTAAAGGTGCTCAGATGACAGAGCAGGGTGGAATTGCTGGTGGGACAGTGGGGTCTCAGGATCCCTGGGGTCACAAGAAGAATGGGGATGCCTGAGTGAGGCAGAGTTCACAGGCATCAGAGCAGGGAAGCTGGCTGAAAACAGCACTGCTTTTTATTCTCAGTGTTGCCATTAACTGGGACCTGCTGCACTGTTGCACTCCTGCTCTCCCGTCTGGGGCCCAGCAAAAGGCCAAAGGGTAGTGAGACCTTCCCCCCTCCTCCAGGAGGAAGAGCACAGGTCCACATCACAGGAGTCTGTACAATTTGGCAACTAGAAACTCAGTCGCATGCCTGAGATGAAAACACTGGGTCATGGGCTGCAAGAACACAGAGTTCAGATGGAAACCAGGAAGACAAAAGTGCTTTTCTGTGAGGGATCACTGAAAATTTGGCGGTGCGGTGAGCAGTGTTTCAGCCTTGGGGTTAGAGAACAGGGTGCCACCATTTTCAACCCCTCCAACCACTGCTGAAGCCTCAAGGGAGCAAAACAGTGCCACATAGTGGAATCTGGAATGACTTACACTGAGCATGTACTCCTGAAAGGGAGGTATAATTCCACTAGGAAAAAGGCCTCTGAGAATCAGGGTGCAACAGCACCCTCCCCGAGAAGATCAGTGGGAACAAACAGCTAGCACCAAGTTTACCAGTCATAGGCAACTGCAAAACTTCAGCTGTTGGGAAAGCAGTATATAGCATTACCAGTTTTTTTATTCTTCTATAGTCTTTCAATTTTATTTTTTAATTGTTTTTTCAATTCTCTTTTATTTTTATTTTATATATAGGTTATATATATATGTACTTTTTGGTATTTTTTATTTTTAGTTTCCATTCATTGTATCTCATATATATATATATATATATATATGACATAATATATAGATACACATATTTATATATTTTATATTATAAATATATATTTATAATATATAGATACAATACAGATATATTTATATTATATTATATATACATATATAATATATAAAATCTATATTATGTATATAATATATAGTTTATATATACAATATAAAGTTTTATATATATGTATATATATATAAAATAAAGCTTTTCTTTCTTTCCTATTTTGGGATCTAGTTTCTTTAAAAAGCAGAACAAAATACACCCACAATATAGAATTTTGGTCTGTTCTGTTTAGTTTCTTTATTTTCTTTAGTTTTTGTTTTCTTCTGATTTGTTATTTTTTTCTGTTGTTGTTATTAATATTATTGTCTTTTCTCCCTCTTTTTTTCTATTCTTTCCTGGACATAATAATGAGATGGAGAAATTCGCTACAAAAGTAAGAACAGGAGTTAATACTCACTGCCACAGATTTAATCAATATGGATAGAAGTAAGATGTCTGAACTAGAAATTGTAACAATGATTATAAAGATGCTTGCTGGGCCTGAGAAGAACATAGGCAACACTAGAGAATCCCCTACTATAGAAATAAAAGAACTAAATCCAATCCGGTTGAAACTTAAAGGGCTATTAGTGAGATGCAGTAAAAAATGAAGTCTCTAACAGTGAAGATAAATGAAGCAGAAGAGAGAGTCAGTGATATAGAAGACAAAATTATGGAAAATGAAGAAGGTGGAAATAAGAAAGATAACTACTATATCACAAAGTAAAACAGAGAAATCAGCAATTCAATAAAGTAAAATAAAATCCAGATAATAGTGGTCCCAAAAGATGAAGAGTAGGTAGAATGTTTACTTGAACCAATTATAGCTGAGAATCTCCCTAATCTGGGGATGGAAACAGGCATTCGAATCTAGGAGGCACAGAGAATCCCCCTCAAAATCAATAGAAATAGGCCAACACCTCGATATGTAATAGTGAAGATTGCAAATTTCAGAGATAAAGAGAAAATCCTGAAAGCAGCTCAGAACAAGAGGTCTTTAACCAAGGGTAGGAACATAAGGCTGGCAGCAGACAGGCCCACAGAGACCAGGCAGACTGGAGAGGACTGGCATGATATAGTCAATGTGCTAAATGGGAAAAATATACAGCCAAGAATACTTTATCTAGCAGGGTGGTCATTCAGAATAGAAGGAAAGATAGTTTCCAGGATAAATATATGTGTATGTATGTGTGTGTATTTTTTTTTAATATTAAACCAGCTCTGCAAGAAATATCAAAGGGGATCCTTTGAGTGAAGACAGAGTCCAGAAGTTATAAAGACCAGAAAGAAACAAAGATAATTTACAGAAACATTAACTTTATAGGTAATACAATGGCACTAAATTCGTATCTTTCAATAATTACTCTGAATGCGAATGGACCAAATGATCCAATCAAAAGGCACAGGATATCAGATTGAATAAAAAAGAAGATGGGGCTCCTGGGTAGCTCAGTGGGCTGGGCCTCTGCCTTCAGCTCAGGTCATGATCTCAGGTTCCTGGGATCGAGCCCCGCATCGGGCTCTCTGCTCAGCAGGGAGCCTGCTTCCCCCTCTCTCTCTGCCTGCCTCTCTGCCTAATTGTGATCTCTCTCTCTGTGTCAAATAAATAAATAAAATCTTAAAAAAAAAAAAAAAGACCCATTGATATGCTGCTTAGAAAAGACTCATGTCAGGGGCGCCTGGGTGGCTCAGTGTGTTGAGCCTCTGCCTTCGGCTCAGGTCATAATCTCGGGGTCTTGGAATTGAGTCCCGCATCAGGCTCTCTGCTTGGCAGGGAGCCCAATTTCCTCTCTCTCTCTGCCTGCCTCTCTGCCTACTTGTAATCTCTATCTCTCTGTTAAATAAATAAATAAATACATACATCTTAAAAAAAAAAAAAAAAAAGACTCATGTTAGAGCCTGAGACACCTCCAGATTATAAGTGAGGGGTGGGAAAACATTCATCATGTCAATGGATATCAAGAAAGCTGGAGTAACAATCCTTTTATCAGACAAACTAAATCTTAAACCAAAAACTGTAATAGGAGATGAAGGACACTCTATCATAATAAAAGGGTCTATCCAGCAAGAGAATCTAACAATTATAAATATTTACTCCCCTAACTTGGGAACAGACAATTGTACAAAATAATTAATAACAAAATTAAAGAAACATTGATAACAATAATTGTAGGGAACATTAACATCCCACTCACAGCAATGGGAAGATCATCTAAGCAGATCAACAAGGAAACAAGGGCTTTGAATGACACACTGAATGAGATGGACTTCACAGATATATTTATTTATGTATTTATTTATTTTTTAAAGATTTTATTTATTTATTTGACAGACAGAGATCACAAGTAGGCAGAGAGGCAGGCAGAGAGAGGAGGAATCAGGTTCCCTGCTGAGCAGAGAGCCCGATGTGGGGCTTGATCCAAGGACCCTGAGATCATGACCTGAGCCGAAGGCAGAGGTTTTAACCCACTAAGTCACCCAGGCGCCCCTCACAGATATATTTAGAGCCTTCCATCCTAAAACAGAATACACATTCTTCTTGGGTGCACATGGAGCATTGTCCAGAATAGATCACATGCTGGGTCACAAATGAGGTCTCAACTGGCACAAAAAGACTGAGATTATTTCATTCATATTTTCAGACCAAAATGCTTTAAAATCTGAACACAATCACAAGAGGAAATTAGGGGGGCTCCTTGGTGGCTCAGTGGGTTAAAGCCTGTGACTTTGGCTCATTTCACAATCTCAGGGTCCTGGGATTGAGCCCCACATCAGGCTCTCTCCTCAGCAGGGAGCATGCTCCCACCTCTCTCTCTCTCTGCCTGCCTCTCTGCCTACTTGTGATCTCTGCCTGTCAAAAAAATAAAATTGTCAAAAAAAAAAAAAAAAGGAAATTAGGAAGGAACACAAATACTTGAAGTTAAAGAGCATCCTGCTAAAGAATGAATAGGTTGGGGTGCCTTGGTGGCTCAGTCAGTTGGGTGACTGCCTTTGGCTCAGGTCATCATCCTGGGATCGAGTCCCACATAGGGCTCCTTACTCAGTGGGGAGTCTGCTTCTCCCTCTGTCCTTCCTTCTCTCAAGCCCTCTCTCTCCCATTCTCTCCCTCTCAAATAAATAAAATCTTTAAAAAATATATATTTTATTTATTTTTAGATCTTTAATTTTTTTAAAAAAATCATTTTTTAAAATATTTTCTTTATTTATTTGACAGAGAGAGAGATCACAAGTAGGCAGAGAGGCAGGCAGAGAGAGAGAGGGAAGCAGAGAGCCCGATGCAGGGCTCAATCCCAGGAACCTGAGATCATGACCTGAGTCAAAGGCAGAGGCTTAACCCACTGAACCACCCAGGCTGCCCTCAAATAAATAAAATCTAAAAAAAAAAAAAAGAATTGGTCAACTGGAAAGTTCAAGAAGAATTAAAAAATATATATGGAGGCAAATGAAAATGAGAACACAACAGTTCAGAACCTTGGGATGCAGCAAAGACAGTCCTAAGAGTGAAGTATATAGCACTACAAGGCTTTCTCAAGAAACAAGAAGATTCTCAAATGCACAAAGTAACCTTATGCCTAAATGAGCTGAAAAAAAGAATAGCAAATAAAGCCTAAGTGCAGCAGGAGGAGAGAAATAATAAAGATTAGAGCAGAAATTAATGAAATAGAAATCAAAGTAACAGTAGTACAAATCAACAAAACAAGGAGCTGGTTTTTTGAAAGAATTAGTAAGTTAGATAAACCCCTAGCCCGACTTATTGAAAAGAAAAGAGAAAGGAGCCAAATAAATAAAACCATAAATGAAAAGAGAGAGATCACAACCAGCACTGAAGAAATACAAACAACTGAAAGAGAATATTATGATCCACCATATGCCAACCAATCTGGTAATCTGGAAGAAATGGATGCATTCCTAGAAACATATAAACTACCAAAACTGAAATAAGAAGAAACAGAAAACTTGAACAGACCCAAAACAGCAAATGAATTGAAGCAGTAGGCTACAATCTCCCAACAAACAAGAATCCAGAGCTGGATGACCTCATGGTGGAATTCTACCAAACATTTCTTTCTTTTTTTTTTTTTTTTTTTTAGTTTTTTTTAAAGATTTTTTATTTATTTGTCAGAGAGAGAAAGGGAGAGAGAGCAAACACAGGCAGAGGCAGAGGGAGAAGCAGACTCCCTGCCAAGCAAGGAGCCCGATGTGGGACTCGATCCCAGGATGCTGGGATCATGACCTGAGCCGAAGGCAGCTGCTTAACCAACTGAACCACCCAGGCGTCCCTCTACCAAACACTTCAAGAAAAAATAGTATCTATTCTTCTCAAGTTGTTTCAAAAAATAGAAATGGGGTGGTGCCTGGGTGGCTCAGTGGCACCTTTTTGGTGCAGGTCATGATCTCAGGGTCCTGGGAACAAGCCCCGCATCAGGATCTCTGCTCAGCAGGGAGCCTGCTTCCCCCTCTCTCTGCCTGCCGCTCTGCCTACTTGTGATCTCTCTCTCTCTCTCTGTCAAATAAATTAAATAATTAAACAACAAAAAAATAAAATGGAAGGAAAACTTCCAAACCCATTCTATGAGGCCAGCACTATCTTGATCCCAAAATCAGGTAAAGACCCCTCTAAAAAGGGTAATTACAGGCCAATATCCCTGATGAACGTGGATGCAAAAATTCTCACCAAAATACTAGTATCTAGGCTCTAACAGTGTATTAAAAGGATTATTCACCGCAACCAAGTGGGAATTATTCCTGGGCTACAATGATGGTTCAACATCAGCAAATCAATCATGATAAACTACATTAATAAAAGAAAGGGCAAGAACCATATGATCCTCTCAATAGATGTAGAAAAAGCTATGGACAAAATACAGCACCTTTCCTGAAAAAAAACTCTCTGCCGTGTAGGGATAAAAGGAACATCCTTCAATATCATAAAAGCCATATATGAAAAACCCACAGCAAATATCATCTTCAGTGGGGAAAAACTGAGAGCTTTTCCCCCAAGGTCAGAAACACTACAGGAATGTCCATTCTTACCACTACATTGTTCAATATAGTACTGGAAGTCCTATACTCAATAATCAGACAACAAAAAGAATAGGCATCTTTTATATAGGCAAAAAAGAAGGGAAACTCTCACTCTTCTCAGATGACATCCTACTTTATATAAAAAACACAAAGACTCTGAGGTGGGCAGGACTGATACAGGAATTCAGCGAAGTTACAGGATATAAAGTCAATGAACCTAAGTCAGCTGCATTTCTATACACTAACAATGAGGCAGGAGAGAAATCAAGGAGTCAATTCCATTTACAATTGCACCAAAAACCACAAGATACCTGGGAATAAACTTGACCATAGATGTAAAAAAGTTACACTCTGGAAACTACAGATCACGTGTGGAAGAAATTGAGAAGCACAAAGAAATGGAAAAACATTCCATGCTCATGGATTGGAAGTACAAATATTGTTAAAATGTCTATGCTACCCAAAGCAATATACACATTCAGGACAATCCATATCAAAATACCATTAGCATTTTTCATAGAGCTGAAACCTATGGAGTTATTCTTAGAGAATGTATTGTAAGCCCTAAGGGGTGACTGTGGAAGCAACTAAAACACCAGTGGCATTCCTGTTATTGGGCTATTGAACACAATGGCCCAGTAGGAACAGGATCCCATCATCCCTTGGGCAGGGCACAGATGAAGAGCTATGGAAGAAAATAACCCTCAACCCCCCTTCCTGCTCCTCCCTTATCTCATAACTGCCTCCCTGCCCACTGGCATAAAGGGGAGGATGCAGGCCTGTTTGACATCTTTGTACTCCTTTCCCGTGCTTTGATACCTCTGCCCTTGCTCTTCTGATAGAAAAAATTTGCCGCTTCCAGCCAGCGACAAAAGAAGAATTAGGCACATACACGTCAGCTGCAAGAGACTGGGAGCAGGGGACAACAGTCGAAAAGGACTGCTGCCACGAGCAACTCCACAGTCTCCCTTTTATTAGATAGAACCAATAGCCACCAGAAGGACCGATGAAGGTCAAACGTTAGTCACGTCTTGCAAACAATCAAGGAGGAGAATAAAGTTTATAATTAAGTAAGCACATTCAAAGGACTCATCTAACTAACAACGGGTGCTTCTGGGAAGAGAAAGGAGCGATAATGGAAAAGGGAAGCAGGCGGTTTTCGGTCCACCCTGAGCTGACCGGGCATTCCCGGGTGCTCGGCTTCCCTGAAGCAGGCGGCGTTCTGTGCCGGGCTGGCCCTGCGTTCCCGGCTACCCGGCTTCTGTGAAGGAGCGGCCTTCTGCCTTGAGTGAGCCGGCCATCCCCAGCTGCGCAGCTTCACGATCATATATCATCCTTCTCCCCAAAGACCTGTTGTCAATATATGTAGGTCTTCAGGCCACATCTAAATGTACTTGGCAACTAGTAAAATCCTCCAGGGGTTACAGTTTAAGTAACAAATTGTTCCAAGGGGCAGCAGAAAAAAATAATAATAGGAGGGCCTGGGTGGCTTTGTGGGTTAAAGCCTCTGCCTTCAGTCAGCTCAGATCATGATCCCAGTGTCCTGGGATGGAGCCCCACATCGGGCTCTCTGCTTAGCAAAGAGTCTGCTTCCTCCTCCCTCTCTCTCTGCCTGCCTCTCTGCTTACTTGTGATCTCTGTAAAACAAACAAACAAACAAACAAACAAATAAATCTTTTAAAAAAACTGATAATAATAAATAAAAGCTATTCGCCCTTGCAAAGGCAGCCCTGCATTGTGATCAGATTGGTGTCTGAGAACTTTATTTCAGTGTTTGAAAACAGGGAAAAAACAATCCTAAAATCTGTATGGAGGCAGAAAAGACCCTGAATAGACAAAGTAATGTTGGAAAAAGAAAAACAAAGCTGAACGCATCACAATTCCAGACTTCAAGCTCTCTTGCAAAGCTACAATCATCGAGATAGTATGGTACTACCACAAAACAGAAACATGGATCAACAGAACAGGAGAGAGAACTCAGAAATGGACTTTCAACTCTATAGTAACTGATCTTCATCAGAGCAGGAAAGAATATAAAATGGAAAAAAGACATCTCTTCAACAAATGGCATTGGATATATGGAAGAGCTACATGTAGAAGAATGAAACTGGACGTCGTTCTTATACTTTTATACACAAAAATAAACTCAAAATGGATGAAAGACCTAAACATAAGGCAGGAATCCATCAAAATCCTAGAGGAGAACATGGGCAGTAACCTCTTTGACCTCAGACACCACAATTTCTTGCTAGACATATCTCCAAAGGAAAGAGAAACAAAAGCAAAAAAATCAACTATTGGAACTTCATCAAGATGAAAAGCTTTTGCAGAGCAAAGGAAATTGTCAACAAAACTAAAAGGCCACCTACAGTATAAGAGAAGATATTTACAAATGTCTTATCAGTTGAAGGGCTAGTATCCAAAATCTGTAAAGAACTTCTCAAACTCAACACCCAAAAAACAAATATCCCAGTCAAGAAATGGGCAGAAAACATGAACAGACATTTCTCCAAAGAAGACACACAAATGGCCATCACACACATGAAAAAATGTTTAACATCGCTCAGCATCAGGAAAATACAAATCAAAACTACAATGAGATACCATCTCACACCAGTCAGAATGGCTAAAATTAACAAGTCAGGAAACCACAGATGTTGGCGAGGATGCAGAGAAAGGGTAAGACTCCTACAGTGTTGGTGGGAATGCAAGCTGGTGCAGCCACTCTGGAAAACAGTATGGAGGTTCCTCAAAAAGTTGAAAATAGAGCTACCCTATAACCCAGCAATTGTACTGCTAGGTATTTATCTAAAGGATACAAGCAGTGATTCAAAGGGGCACACGCACCCCAATGTGTATAGCAGCAATGTTCATAAGAGCCAAACTATGAAAGAACACAGGTGTCCCATCTGTAGATGAATGGATAAAGAATATGTGGTATATATATAACTATGTACACCTACATATTACTTGGCCATCAAAAAGAATGAAATCTTTGCATTTGCAACAATGTGGATGGAACTAGAGGGTATTATGCTAAGGAAAACAATTCATTAAGACAAATACCATATGATTTCACTCATATGTGGACTTTAAGAAACAAAACAGATGAACAGAGGGGAATAGAAGGGGAAAAAATAGATGAAAATAGAGAGAGAAAACAGAAGAGACTTTCATGTTTGTTGGTTTTTGTTTTCAAGATTTTATTTATTTATTTGAGAGACAGAGAGAGAGAGAGAGAAAGAAAGAGCATAAGCCAGGGGGAAAGGCAGAGGGAGAAGCAGACTTCCCAGCGTGGAGGGAGCCAGATGTGCGGATCCCAGGACCCAGAAATCATGTCCTGAGCTGCAGTCAGACACCCTGAGCCACCCAGGTGTCCCCAGAGAAAGTAATTCTAACAGTCAGTGGAGTGAAAAGGCAACCTGAAAAATGCATGGACATTTTTTGCAGAGCCTCTAGACATTAAGTATTTAACATTTAGAATATAGAAAGAACTTTTGCAGTGACACAACCAAACAGCAACCAGCATTATTAAGAACTGGACGAAGTTTTCAGTGGGCACAATACAAGGAAGATATACAAATGGACAAGCATATGAGAGATGCTCAAAATCACTATTCATTAGAGAAACACAAATCAAACAGTGAGTCATCACCTCACACCTGTTCAGATCTCACTATGAAACAAGAAGAAAAACACCTACATGTGTCGAAAGGATGAGACACTGGAACCATTATGCACTGCTAGAGGAAATGCAAA
>NC_081573.1:2055986-2089240 GCF_022355385.1 Mustela nigripes
GCACTCAGTGCACTGTCCGCTTAAGACTCTCTCTTCCCCTCCCTCTGCCCTTCCACCCTACCCACCCCTGTTCTTACTCTAAAATAAATAAATACATCTTTTAAAAAGAGTCCCACTTCACACAGAATGCCAAGGTCGTATTCATCCTTCAGAAGCAACAACAACAAACATCTCTGAATTGAGAAAGACCATGATTGTTGTAAAATATCCTGAATATCACTGCTATGTAAAGTACACGTTTGGGCATTAATTATACTGCAATTCAGTTACATTTTGAGAACATTATTTCCAAGTAGAACTTCCCAAATCCCATTTTAAGGTGTGGTCTCCTGCTTGACTTTCGCACCTCACCTGTGTCACCTGCTTTACTCTTCCCACCCACTGGAATGTAAGACACTTTCTCTCCAGATCCCAGGGCTCCTTGACTCCAGGATCTGGCTTAGATAGAGTGAGACTCATCTATTTTAAAAATAGGAATATGCATTTTGTTGGATTACTTTTCTTTTTTATAGATTTTTATTTATTATATTTGACACAGAGAGAGAGAGAGAGATATCACAAGTAGGCAGAGAGGCAGACAGAGAGAGTAGGGGGGAAGCAGGCTCCCCGCTGAGCAGAGAGCCTGATGCAGGGCTTGATCCCAGGACCCTGAGATCAGGACCTGAGCTGAAGGCAGAGGCTTAACCCACTGAGCCACCCAGTCACCCCCATTGGATTAATTTTCAACCCAGCATTATCCTCAGTAGAGAAGAGAGGTCATTATAGAATTCTAGAAAATGGTTTCCCAAAATACTCTTATTTGGCAAGTTCGAAGGGAATGATTTTATGACAATTATAGGTGCTACTAGACTATGAAGAATGGCAACAACAATCCTTTTTAAACACTTACTAGTCACTAGAGAGCATTATAACAATCTGTATAAGTTAATACAAACAAAAACACACACCGAAATAACTTATGAGACCAAACATATTTTTTTCTTTTAAGAGAGTACTTTGCTGGGGCGCCTGGTTGGCTCAGTGGGTTGAAGCCTCTGCCTTCAGCTCGGGTCGTGGTCCGGGGGTCCTGGGATTGAGCCCCGCATCGGGCTCTCTGCTCCACCAGGAGCCTGCTTCCTCCTCTCTCTCTGCCTGACTCTCTGCCTGCTTGTGATCTCTGTCTGTCAAATAAATAAAATAAAAAATATTAAAAAAAAAAAGAGTACTTTGCCAAACATCCAGTAAATGCAAAAAACTAGGTTTGTTTGTTTTTTTTTTTTTAAAGATTTTATTTATTTGACAGAGATAGAGAGTTCACAAGTAGGCAGAGATGCAGACAGAGGGAGAAGCAGGCTTCCCGCTGAGCAGGGAGCCCCATGCAGGGCTTGATCCCAGGACCCTGAGATCATGACCTGAGCTGAAGGCAGGGGCCTAACCCACTTAGCCACCCAGGTGCCCCAAGAAACGGTTTTAAGCAAGGTCAACAGACCAACAGTTTACATAACATGACAAACAGGTCTACATTCAGAGACTGCCTTTTTTTTTTTTTTTTTTTTAAGATTTTATTTAACTGATAGAGATCACAAGAAGACAGAGAGACAGGCAGAGAGAGAGAGAGCAGAGAGCCTGATGCAGGGCTCAATCCCAGGATCCTGAGACCATGACCCAAACCACTGTGCCACCCAGGCGCTGACCCCGCCACCACTTTTTTTAAAAAGGTTTTATCAGCAACTGCCTTAAAGCAACATTCCCTCGGGGCCAAGGGTGGGCTGCCCCAAGATGAGACATTTTGACATGAACATTCTTTTGGGCTCAATGTAATTCATATGCTGTAGGCCCAAGAGAAACTTTTTTCCCTCCTTAACTATGTAGAAGAATCTAAGTTGGGGGTCTTTCCCAGCACAAGGCTGTTACCAGAGACAAATTTTACACGAGTGGCATCTGTGGCCCATCTGTGGCCGCCCTGTGGTCCCCGAGGGCAAACATCTTGTGACCAAACACCTGCTCTTCTTGCCCTGGAAACTACCTTTCCCCACCTGAGAGCCCCGGACCCGCCTCCTTCCTGCAGGTGACATCCACATACCTCGTTTAGCTGGAATATCTTTGGGATTTCCATGTCAGTGAGGGGTCTGCATACTTACTAGATTTGAGCTTTTGTTAATCTCATTTCAGATTGATTCCTAGCCCAAGAAGGCAATGAAGAGCAACAGAAGGCTGACTTCAACCCAGAAATGGTGTTTTTGTTGTTGTTGTTGTTTTTTTGTGTTTTTTTTTGTAACATAACATTTTCAAATCTGCTTAAATCCAGAGAGGTTTTTATGACACAATTTGATTTTCACATCAAATATAGATATATAACAATACAAATGAAGGAACAATAATTTATAATGCAAGAAATATTACACGTACAAGTAAATATTACATGCACGTATTGTGAAAACGGGTCCCCATAAACTGAAGTGGAGACATCATTTTGCTCAGTCACTAAAGAAAGCCCTTGAGGCACCGGGGGTGGGTTTCTCGGGTTAAGTGTCTGCCTTTGGTGCAGGTCATAATGCCAGGGTCCTGGGATTGAGTCCCACCTGGAGCAGGGAGCCTGTTTTTTCCTCTTCCTCTGCCCCTCCCCACTGCTCAAGCTTTCTTTCTCTCTCTCTCTCTTTCTCGCTTACTTTCTCAAATAAATAAAATATTTTTTAAAAATATTTTATTTACTTATTTGACAGACAGAGATCATAAGTAGGCAGAAAGAGAGAGACAGAGAAGAAGGCTCCCGCTGAGCAGAGAGCACGATACGGGGGCTCGATCCCAGGAACCTGGGATCATGACGTGAGCCAAAAGCAGAGGCTTTAACCCACTGAGCCACCCAGGCCCCCCTCAAATAAATAGAATCTTAAAAATAAGAAAAAAGCCCTTGACACTTCCAATTATGCACTATCAAATTTATTATTCTTGCTGATTTAAGAACATGAAGCAAATATGGATCCCAGGGCTTACTTTCAGAGATACTGTAAAAGAAAAGTTACTATAGTGATCCGATTTGGAAATCAGGAGGGACCAGAAAGTCAGGATTTGAAGGAGGGAATGAGGCACTTTTCCCTCAGGACCAGTAGTCCAGGATTATTTTGTTTCTTAGATTTTCTTGAAAAGAATTCACATTTTCTCAAATATGCAGTAGAAATATAGATTTTCCTCTGCATAGCATTGATGTGCTTTGGTCTTGAATATAGAATAATGAGTTTAAATTTTTTTTTTTTAAAGATTAGAGATCTGGACTGCATTGGCCTGAAGAGTATAAGTGCCCAAACTGTACAATTTTTATTATTTAAAACGCATTCAAGGGAAGTTGCTAGGAAATGCGGACATACTATATATACAAATTGTTAGTTTAATATAACCCATTATAGAGAGCACCAGAAGTAATGCATTTAAAGCAAGGAACTTTTTAAGATTCTGATACTTTTACATTTGTTCTGATACTGAAGAGGAAAATTACTCAGAGCAGGTTCACCCAGAGTAGCCCTAGGCCAGCAGACGCCAGTAGATAGATCAAGAGATAACCAGAAGCCCACTAAGGAGTGAAAGATAACCCAATATTTCTGCTTCTGTAAACATACTTCCCAACACAAGCTCCCTGCACTGCCCCAACAGCCTAAACCAGCCCTCCTCTCCCCAGTTTAAACCCATCTCCCAGCAGCCAGCATAGCCCTTGGAACCTGACCCCATCACCCCTCTACAAAATCCCTCTAACCCCACTATGTGGAGCCCATAGCTTTGAACACGAGCTCATCTGGGTCCACCAGCATAAAATCGATCTGAGTTCTCCTACTTCTCTGAGTGTCACTTGGTCTCTCCCCAGTCTGATTATTTTCTGCAACATTATGGGAGGCCCAAGCGAGATTCCAACCTTTCTGGCACCTTGAACCTCTGGCCAGTGGCTTTGACTACACTGGAGAAGGAAGGAACTCAAGGACTGAATGAGGCAGCATGCCATCCCACAGGATTTCAGGTCCTCCTTCACCCTGGAGTTCCAACCTTCTGGCAGTCTTGTCCCGGCTGGACTCCAAGGAGAAGAGGACCAACTTGCCTGGTAACACATCTGGCTTTGGTAAGCCACCTGGGAATATGATCTGTAGTCAGATCCTGCTCAAACTGAATGGAAGGGAAGCTTGATCACCTTCCAGAAATTTCCCAAAGGAATTCCACAAGTCAGGGACCTCCCAGCAGGGCAGGTCCTACAAGACAGGAACCTCCAGAGGGGAGGAACTATAGTAATTTTGGTATGAATGCAGAAGTGAGTGAACGGCCTGTTTGTGTTTGTGGCTCCCCACTCTTGAGACTATGGAGTCTGAGCGGGCCTCAAACTGTTTCCAGGGTGAACTCACAGAATCTAGGGCCAGTACTTTCGGGCACAAGGCTGGGGCTTATATGGACTCACTATGGCTAAGAGGCATCCATGTCTCCTCCAGGAGAGCAGACAGGTGGGCATCTGATTGGTCTCTCCTTTGGAGGGGCACCTACCCTTTGTCTTTGAATGACCAATACAGGGAGGGAACACACAGGGTGGGTAAGAGAGCCTCTGTTCATCACGGGCAGAAACTCTTCAAAACCTATTCCTAGACTGTATGCTTAAAAATTGTAAGAAGGCGTTCTCAGGAAACTATGAGAACAAAATGTCTCCTGGAAAATTACACACATTATGTGAATTGGAATGGCCCACTTTTGGGGTTGGCTGGTGCTCTGAGGGTACCCTAGACCTACCCACTGTCCAGGCCATTTACAGAGTTGTGGTCAGTACAGCTGGACACCTTGACCCATACCCATATATTTGATTCTTGGCTTCAGATAGCCCAAACTCTGCCCACATGGGTCCAATTCTGTGATAATAGGAAGAGCCAGAGTAGGATATTTGTTACCCAAGTAAAAGAGCTCAAGGGCTGTAAGAAAGCAAAGTCTGTTTATCAGGGAGACGGACAGACAGGACAATCTGTTCATGCACCCGCCATATGTCCCAAGTGCACCACCAGGGGGCAGATGATGCCCCACCTTTTGGATAGCCCTCCTCAGCCTCCTCTACAACCATGAAGCTCAGAGGGAATGCCAACCCTGCCCCAATCCTGGAGTCCCAGCCCCCAGCTTGCGAGCAGCCATCTGTGCTCATCTCAGGCTCTAGTTCCCCCATCACAGCTCTCCAGATGCTGCTCCATAAGATGAAAGAGTAACAGACACTGAGAACACCATCCAGCCCCAACAGTCTATTCACATCTATCAGCCCTTTGGCACCACTGACCTTCTAAATTGGAAAAATCACACACCGCCATATTCAGAGAAGCCTCGGGCCATGATTGACCTCCTGGAGTCCCTGTTCCAGACCCACCAACCCACTTGAGATGATTACCACTAGATTCTCCTGACACTCTTCAACAGAAGAATACTGACAAATCCTCACCAAGACACGTCACTGGCTCCGATGCCAGCTCCCACCTGGAACCCTAAAAGCAGAATCATGGGTGTTAGCAGAAGCATGTGACACTCAGCCCAGCTAGGATTTCCATACAGTCGAGGGACTAGTTGACCGAAGTCGATACTGTACGGCTCTTCTGCATAGACTCAGAGCAGGGGTAAAGAAGCCAACCAACATGTCAAAAACTGTGGCAGTTATCCAGAAATCAGAGGAATCACCAACTGACTTAGGGAGAGACTATATGAGGCCTTCTGAGTGCACATCCCATGTGATCCAGAGGCCCCAGAGAACCAGCAAATGGTCAACTCAGTGTTTGTGATGCAATCATACACCAATATTTGCCAGAAACTCCAGAAACTTGAGGGCTCCGCTAGCATGAATGCTACCCAGCTGACAGAAGTAACAGATAAGGTCTTTGATAGTTGAGACCATGAGGCCAAATGAGAAGCAGACAAAAGAATGAAAACAAAAGGCATCGTTGATGGTTTCAGCACTAGGAAAACTGGACCCAACTGGACAGTCAGTCCCACTACAAAAGGCGGGGGACCCAATAGGAAGGCCCCACTCTGATGAGATCAATGTGCCTATTATAAGGAGACTGGCCACTGCAAAAATGAATGCCCCCACCATAAGGAACCAACCGAAGGGCCTGACAAAATTACTTCAGAAAAAAACAAAAACAAAATGGCAGCCTGAGCCTGAAATGCAAGACCTTATCAGCCCGGCTGGGATTGAGTCAAACTAGGGAAGACCAGGCTCCCTTTCATTAGGTACCTGAGAGCCTATGGTCAAAATGAAAGTGGGGGCCCAATCGTTGACTTTCATGGTGAACACAGGTACTGAGCATTAAGTGGTTACCAGACCCATGGCTCCACTCACAGGGCATAAGGTCACAGTTGTCAGGGCAAATGGTTCCCAAACTGCCTGCCAGTTTTGTGGACCCTGAACATGCCAGCTGGGGGTATACACAGTTACTCAGGAATTCCTATACCTACCGGAAAGTCCCGTTTCCTTCCAAGGTAGAGACTTACTGACAAAGCTTGAGGCCCAGATCACCTTTATCCAAAGGGGTCCTACAAGCCTTACCTTGGGAAGGCCTAATTCCCTCATCATGGCAGTAACTGTACCCACAGAAAATGAATGGCAATTTTACTGCCAAGAAAAAGGAGACCCCACAAAGCCAACCAGTCTGCTGGATGAGATCGCTGATGTCTGGGCCGAAAAAGAACCTCCTGGCCTGACCCTTAACCATAGGCAAAAAATGAGGAGGGATTAAAAGGAGAAGTGGGCTGGTGGAAACTGCCTGACCAGAGACTTTTTGTCTCCAGTACTGTAACAGCCCTCCTAATAAAGCAACATCATGAACTAACTCACTTGGGAAAAGCAGCCCTGGAGAAACTGCTATTTCATCCCCAAACTCCCCACCCTGTGTACCCAAACAAGCACTAGGTGCAGTACATGCACACAGAACAAGGCAAATCAAGGACCTAGACCATGCCCCGGGATTCAAACAATGGGCACCATGCCTTTCGAGGACTTGGAAATAGACTTCACAGAGGTCAAGCCATACTGAGGATATTGATACTCACTGGTCCTACTTTGCACTCACTTAGGGTGGGTTGGGGCTTAACCCACATGCACAGAGAAAGCACGAGAAGTAGTAAAAGCCTCCTGAGAGATGTCATCCCCGAGAAGTAGTAAAAGCCTCCTGAGAGATGTCATCCCCGGGTATGGGCTTCCCCTTTCCATCAGCTCAGACAATGGACCGAGTTTCATGGCAGAGATAGCCCAAGGCCTACTCAGTATCTTGAAAATAAAATGGAAGCTCCATACAGCATACAGACCTCAGAGCTCAGGGAAAGTAGAGCACGTGAACCTGACCCTTAAAACAACTTTAACCAAAGTCTGTCAGGAAATCCTCTGGGTAGAAATGTTACCACGGGCCCTGTTCAGGGTACACTATACCCCAAGATCCTTTGGCTACTCACCCTTTGAGATTCTCTATGATAGGCCACCCCCTATAACAAGCCGGCTTAGAGATCTCAGACAAATTGGAGACTTAGAAATATCCCTACACCTCTAGGCCCTGGGAAAAACTCTATACTACATCTCCTGAGAAGCTTTAGAAAGGACTACCATCCCCATGAGTAACTGGGCTCATCCCTACCAACTGGGGGACATGATATGGGTAAAAGATCAGGAAGAAGGAGCTGCTGCACCCCACGCAGATGGGTCCCCATCTAGTAATACTGACAACTTTCACTGCTGTTAAAGTTTCAGGTATCACTCCCTGGATCCATCATTCCTGAGTAAAGAAGGCAGTGGCCCCCACAGACCCAGATGATTGGCAGACAGCCTGGGACCCAACTGACCCCCTCAACTTGAAGATCTGTAAGAAGATACAGCAGTCCACAGCCACGACTTGATACCCCACGGAAATTTGCAGATCCCCCACTTTAGGAATCCACAACCTTTCTCCAGTCACAAACCTGGAAGCCAACTGGTCAGTGCATGGCGGAAGCTTGAGGAACTCAATGGGAAATATTTGGACATTAAAATCCTGGTGTCACTCAGTGCCTTAATAGTGGTACTTGTAACCCTAGTGTTCTCTGTGGGTCTAGCTGAGTCAACCCCAGGTGACTGGAATTGGACACAAAATATCACTCTATCCATACACTATATAAGTATACTGAGACTATTCAGCGGAATCTACTGCTTTTTAATAACTGCCTCCCTAGTCCCACTTTATTTATTTTTTTTAAAGATTTTATTTATTTATTTATTTGACAGAGAGAAATCACAAGTAGTCAGAGAGGCAGGCAGAGAAAAAGAGAGGGAAGCAGGCTTCCTGCTGAGCAGAGAGCCTGATGCGGGACTCGATCCCAGGACCCTGAGATCATGACCTGAGCCGAAGGCAGCAGCTTAACCCACTGAGCCACCCAGGCGCCCCCCAGTCCCACTTTAAAATGAGTCCCCTAATGCTGGTGCTGTGGCTGTCAATTATAGAGCTAAGGTCAGATGATGACATCACTGAGGACAGTCAATGCCACTAGCTGCAGGTTGTAAGGATGCTGGGGGCACTCACCACCCACCACGTACATGCTAGGATTACCAGCAGCCCTCTTGGTCCAATGGCCTTGATGCATGTGCTACAGCACACCCAAAACTCTGTCAACATGAGGGTCTATTCTACGTGTCTGGTATCCCAATGGATTGATGACCCAACTTCTATGCAGCACTACACCCCATGACTATAGTGTAGACCTGCCCTGTCTCCTCCATGGTCTCTCCCCACTCCTATCCAGGAAGTCCCTACCTGAGCTCCTACTCTTGCTCTACCTACAACCATTCCCAACCCAAAACAGGTAACACCAAGCCCATGGTCCCCCTGTTCTTGTCTAGCATGCCAAGACAATGTTGTAACCTGAGGGAGGTCACTCTTTGTCACAATAAAGCAAAGAAACTCACGACAGGAAACATTAAGTCCAGGTTAGCTACATCGGGGCTATAGGGATCCAAGATGCCCTGAGAAAAAGGGTCCAACCTGCTGGGAACCTGACCCTTATCAACCTCTACTAAGGTTTCCTCCCAATGGAGGACCTCTCACTTTAGACCCTCAAGCATGTGATGTGATAGAAGAAGTCCACCATTTACTCAACACAACCAACCCTCAGTAGGAGTTCTATCTGCTACCCAAAGTCTCCAAACCCACAGCTGCCCTTCACTTGATGGGCACATGTCCACCACATCATGGTGCACTCTATAACCTGGCACCCTTTTCAAATGTGGAAGATATATTCATCAATGTTTACCAGTTAACCAGAGAGGGTCATGTCCATGGATGCTTCCTACTCTACAGGTAGATATAGTCCCCCAAAATCAATCCCTCTCCATTCTCTTGTTGGCATACGCATGCTCCAAGAGGGCCATTAAAATCATCCCACTTTTGGTTGGATTAGGCATAATGATAGCTGTGGGCATAAGGATAGGAATAATGGCCTCATCCTATTACTACAAGAAGCTGTCAGAAAATCTTGCAGAAGATATGGAGCAGGTGGATAAGTCTATGATGACTGTATAAGATCAGATTTACTCCTTAGAAGCAAGAGTACTACAGAATCAAAGGGGCTTAGACCTGCTCACTGCCAAAAAGGGGGGAACTCTGCCTCTTCCCAAATGAGGAATGTTGTTTCTACATGAACCAGTCAGGGTTAGTCAGAGACATGATCCAATGACTACAAGATCAGATTGCACACAGGAGACAAGGGGCAATTGGTATGATGTCTGGGGCTGCGCTGTGTGGCTCCTTCCCTTAGCCAGCCCTCTCTGCATGCTCCTGTTGGTACTCCTGTTCAGTCCACGTATTATTAATCTTATCACCCTATTCATCAGCTCTCAGTTGGAATAAATTAAATTGTAACTATTGGTAATTCAATAGGTCTCTAGATCAACAAAAATCCAATGGAAATTATCGATGCCCATTCTAAGCTTAAAAAGTCATTGAGGGGTGGGGGGGATGAAGAGGACAATCAGCCAGAGCAGGTTCACCCAGGGTAGCCCCAGGCCAGCAGACCCCATTAGATAGAGCAAGAGATAACTAGAAGTCCCACTAAGGAGCAAGAGATAACCAGCTCTTTCTGCTTCTGTAAACAGACTTCCCACCACAAGCTCCCTCCACTGCCATAAGAGCCTACAGCAACCTCCCACTCCCCCAGTTTAAATGTACCTCCCAGCAGCTAGCATAGCCCTTGGAACCTGACTCCCTATACCCCCCCTATAAAAACTCTGTAATCACACTAGGTAGGGCCCAGAGCTTTGAGCACTAGCTCATCTGGGTCCACCAGCATAAAATAAATTCAAGTTCTCCTACCACTCTGAATGTCTCTTGGTCTCTTGCCAATCTGATTATTTTCTGCGACAATACAGACATATCACAAATATCACCTGCCCGAGACTTTGCCCAGTTGGTCTCAACCTACAAATATATATGTAAGCAAAAATGACATTAAAAGCATTTGTTCTGTTTTAAAGGTATAAAAAAATAGAATTAAACTGTAATGAACAACAACAGAAAGGTTTAAAAGGACTGTGCATATCAAAAACTTAGCTTTAAGAAAACTGTGAAGGAAAATGTGAAATGACTCCTGAGTATGGTGCTTTCATTTTGCAGTGGGAGAAGTAAGGCTTCTGGCTGGGAAGATCTCTCTTGGTAAATAACTTAGTATATGATAACAGCAGAGAAATGTCTTTCTGTGTGGTTGGAGTTTGATCATAAACTCATTTTGGTGAGGACTGGTCCTCTACTAGTTATAGTAATCTACGGAATCTGAGAGGCTTGATGGTTTTTGTTGTTGATGAATGTGTGTGTGTGTATGTGTGTGTGTGTGTTTTTAACAGAGAGAGACAGAGAGACGGGGGGGGGGGGGGGTTGGGTAGGGGATGCATCTGCCTCTAAAAAATTTAAAATTCTTCACAACGCAGCCCATTTAAAGGCTTGATGCATTCTGTAGAGGAGATTCTGAATAAAGTCAAAGACAAAGGACCTTAGCTCTTCTCAGTAGAACCTGGCAGAGTCACCTTCAGCACCCAGCTGCCATGGCACAGGGATGACATTCACAATACAAATAATTTAGCTGCTCCATCTGGGGAACCAAAGAAAACTCAGCCACTTAGCACACTGAGTGCTCTGAATTTATGACTCTGGAGAAAACCAGCACAAAATATAATCAACCATCTCCAGTGACACCAGAAGGAGCAAGAGGACTCTAATCAGCACATTCAGTGACAACTAACTCCCCTGAGGTAGTGCTGAGCATTTCAACCCACAAGGATGGAAAGTAACCATCACACCATGAAAGAAGTGATAGAGAACCATCTTCCAACAATCTGGTATGACTCATGTTCTGGTTGACTCATGTTCAATACACATTGGTGACCTGTTTCCAAGTGTCTACATGAAATGAAAATGATACTAAGGATGATTTTAATGTTCAAGTGGCCTAAATGAGAAACATTGGAAATACATAATTTGTATAAGTAGGCACCTACCGTGAGAGAGACAACTATTAACCTAAACAAACTAAGTGGGACACATATTTTGACTGGGATTGAGAAGCATTAAGGAACCACTGACAAGACAGCAACCACACAGGAAACAACTAAGGAACCCTGAGAGACAGTGACAACAGCAGAGGTCAAAAATCTCAACTCCTGCAGAAGTATTTCCTACTACTCCACCTTCTTCACACACTTTTTTTTTTTTAGATTTTATTTATTTATTTGACAGAGAGAGAGAAAGAGAGAGCACAAGGAAGCCCAGCAGCAGGCAGAGGGAGAGAGGGAAGCAGCTCTCCACTGAGCAGACAGCCCAATGCAGGACGATCCCAGGACCCTAAGATCATGACCTGAGCTGAAGGCAGAGGCTTAACCTACTGAGCCACCCAGGCATCCCTCTTTATATACCTTAAATAGAATGTCAGGAAATGAGGCATTAAAATCAAATCCTCTATCAGAGAATAGGAATTCTTGTCACCTTAAAGATCCTTCTAGCTAGACTAAGAATCACAATGACATGAGCAGATTAGCAAGAAAAAAATCACATTAAATCAGTGTACATATAAGGAGTCTGCAGAGACTTGGAAATTCCAAAGACTGTCAAGCAAGATGAGGTACAAATGTCATCCTGAACTAAGACAAACAGGTCAGGGCCTGGAGCTTCTGAGGAAAGGAAAACCCCTCACAGGGTGATAAGAAGAGCACATATTTGGTAACTGGATATTTGTCCTACCTTACAGTTGGGTCATGGAGATAAACTTGGTCTCTGTGACTAACCCTTGTTCTGAGAAAGAGCCCCAATTTAGATTCCATTGTGTGGTTAAGGGAGCAGGGAAAAGCTTTCTTGAGGCTGCAGGTTCTCAAGTGCCTTGAACTCAAGTTACCTCCAGGACAAAGCGGCACATTTGGGCACTGGGGGCATGGACCGGCTGTCTAGAAGGCCTTCAGTTCCCTACCTGAAACTTCCTTATGAGTTTCATACATTAAAATTTCACCTGATAAATTGTTTCCTGTCACTGATCCAGCATTTTGGGCCTGACAATAAATAGGTCAGTAGAGTCAAAGTCATTTCAGGAGGCAGTGATGCAGGTTTATTTTCAAAGTTAGCCCTGTGGCACAAGTAATGTAATTAATGAAGTATTTACACTTAATGATTAGAGCAAATGTTAAGCCAGTTTCTGTCTTCTAAGGGTAGCAGTTGACCAGACATCTGGTCAGATGTCAGACTTGAAGTATCTTGAGATAGAGAACAGGTAGCAACCACCGGATAGATCTTCCTGGCTTATAGTTCAAATACATCTGGCAATGTTTGCAGTGGCTGATGGAGCCACAGCCCTAAGATTGTCTCTCCATGAATATAAGGGTGATTTTGTTCCATCAAGTCATTTATATTAAGTTTCCAGAGCTTCAGGGAAAAGGACAGTTTTAGTTCTCATATAATTCCATATCAGAATGGTGGGAGAAAAATAAAAATATTAGTTTAGCGATTTGTAGCCAGACATTGTAGAACCCTAGAAGAAATCAAGATCTAGTCCATTGTATATGAAAACTATTGAAACTTTTTATGCATAGGGGCACCTGGGTGGCTCAGTGGGTTAAAGCTTCTGCCTTTGGCTCAAGTCATGATCCCAGGGTCCTAGGATCGAGCCCCGAATCCAGCTCTCTGCTCAGCAGGGAGCCTGCTTCCCTTCTTCTCTCTCTGCCTGCCTCTCTGCCTACTTGTGATCTCTGTCAAATAAATAAATAAAATCTTAAAAAAATATTTTATCAACTAAGATGTGTTATTAAAACACATTTTTCTCTATAATCACCTGCATTTTTACCCGACATAGAAAAAAACACCAATTTCATCACAAAATAACTCTAGTTCAATAAAGAAAACTCGGCCTGATTATTTACATAATTCCACCAAGAACAGAGATTTGATTTACAGACTCTTTAAAAACAGCTTTGCTGACAGTTTCATACTGAATCTCTAGACTGAACTTTTAATAGCCTCTCCAGGCCAGAGGGAAGCCAAATACTTGCTACCAGACATTGCCTGTGATTCCTACAGAGATGGTGAACTCCTCTCTTCTTGAGGTGGCCCAAATATCCCTAGGTTCCTGTACCTGTTAGGAAACAATCTTTATTTTAAAAGATTTTATTTATTTATTTGATGGAGAGAGATCACAAGTAGGCAGAGAGGCAGACAGACGGAGGGGGAAGAAGTCTCCCTGCTGAGCAGAGAGCCTGACCTAGGGCTTGATCCCAGGACCCTGAGACCATGCCCTGAGCTGAAGGGAGAGGCTTGACCCACTGAGCCACCCAGGCACCCCCAGAAAATGCTCTTCTTTACTGACATATTATGGCTGCTGGGAACTCTGTAAACAAGGTATCAGGCTGCTATTTCCAAGGGGGCATTAATGGCTCCATAAAGTCAATCTTAGTCCCTTAGAGCCGTCCGTCATATGTGGATCTATGCAGCTCTTTCTCCACTATGATCTTCCGGTCCAAGTTTTTGTTATATAACCAGTGTTTGTCATCATGTCTTGTCATAAGCAGAAGATTCCTACTGAAATTATGCAAATACATAGATTGGCAAAGAAAATATATATATATATATAAATGGTCACCAAGTTTCTGAATTTGGGAAGAATCAGAAAAGAAGAAAAGATAAAGATTCCAGTTTCTTTCTAAAGGAGTATTTTTGTGCCACTGCTACAAGTCGGTCAACCTAACACAAAAAGTTTTCTAAATCTGTAAAAACAAAACATTTTTTAAGGTTTTTGTATATATTCCAGTTAGAATATAGGTAGCATTGGTTCAGCAGTACCACAGCGGTTGTACACTTCCATACAATGCCCCGTACGCATCACAAGTGCCCCCCATAAACTGCATCGCCCACTTAATGCGTGCACCTACCCAGCTCCTCTCTGGCAACATCAGGTTATGATCTATAGTCAAGGTTCTTTTCTTGGTTTGCCTCTCCCTTTCTTTTGTCTTTCCCACTGCACACTTGTTTTTGTTTTGTTTTGTTTTTAATTCCACATAGGAGTGAAATCATATGGTATTTGTCTTTCTTGGACTTACTTCACTTAGCATAATACTCTACAGCTCCATTCGTGTTGCTGCAAGTGGCCAGATTTCATTCCTTTTTAGGGCGATTTACATATTCCAAACTATATATATTCTATCATCCATCTATCATCAATCTCCAATCTATATCTATATCTATATCTATATACCCAGTCTTTATTCATTCAGGATTCAATGAACACTTGGGTCTGTTTGGAGGCAGAAAAGCCCACAGCCTCTCCCTGTTGAACAGCTCCTCCAACATCATAGAAAGGACAAAGCCAGAGCAGGGGATATACTCATCAAGGTGCTGACTAAAGGGAGGAAGGTCCCACAAAGCAGGGCAACAGCTTCCCTGAAAGGTCCCCCATCTGCAGTGGATCTGACCCATGCTGGCGTTATATAACTGGGATACCAGTGCTCAGGAGCAACCACAGCACACGCCTTGCTGACCCTGCCTATTCCACTGTCCAAAAGGTTACTTCATGTCCCACATCTACTCTGCCATGTGCTATAAAAGCTACACCCGAATGATTACATCATCTGATATGCCTCCCCTATTCACTGCCGCTGATCTAGGCCTGGGCCATCACAGTCATTATTGTCATCCAACAGCTTCCGGTCCTCAGTAACACAGGAATTTGATTAAATCATGAAGACGAAGTAGGACTTCACTACTCCTCAGAAACCCACCACATCTGCCAATTCCCTTTCTCCCATTACATGCATTCAACAGATGACCCCACCAAGAGCTGCCTGTGCCTTTGCAGTGACTAAAGGGAGCCCCTCCAGGCCCCTCCCCACATGGAAAAAGTTCTTCACATTTTCTTTTAATAAGACTGGACTCTCCAAGGTTAGTGCCTTCATTTTGTTTTACTTATATTTACATCCCACATCCCCGTGCTAAATGTCTGAATTAACACCCACTGCTGGTCCATCTCTCTAATCTCAATTAAGTGTTTAGTGAGGACACTCTTCCCACAACTCAGCAAACAAGAACAGCTGCAGTGCCTACGTAGCTGGCAACAAAAAGAGGAAAAATACAACTGGGGCTCTGGAGACAACTAGGAAATAAAACAAGTAGGAGCCATTTTTTTTTCAATCCAGGGACTCTGGTATCCAACTCAGGGCAGTTGTCCTCCTCCACATGCTAATTCTTCATCTTCTGTATTTTCTTTTTTTTTTAATTTAAAATTTAATTGGCCAACATATACTAAATCATGAGTTTCAGACATAGTGTTCAAGAATTTATCAGTTAAGTAGAACACCCGATGCTCATCATGTCAATCTTCTCTTTCTCTCCCCTGGGCTACAATATCACTCCTATTGGGATAGGTTTCTACTTATAAGGTACCTGTTACACACGCAGCACTGTTAGATGTGCATGTGTACTTCAAAAACACACCCCAACAACACCCCCACATGCAAAGTGAGACACATACCTCTATCTGGGGCCGTGGTGCTTTAGAATACCAGGAAGGAGTCTGCATTAGGCTGTTCAGACCAAAACAGGCCTAGGTCAGCTCTGTGGGAGTCTTCTCCGAGGACCCTGGGAGGGGAAAGAATTGGGAAAAAGGCGAGATGGTAGCTCAGAAGGGTTAGGTGGGGCTGTCTTATCAGCAGTTACATTAACTTGTGACTCTGCGTCCTATTGTTTAGAGAACGCACTAGTGACAGGGACTAGAGCCCATTCAGGGTCCCTGCAGAATGACTGGGCACTCAAAGTGTATGCCGAGTAGCAGTATCATGGAGCACGTGAGCTAAAACACCAACAGTACCTCCACATGATCAGCAACATATCCGTCATAATACTGCCGCGTTCACAAAGAGAAGAGGATACAATATTAGGGGGACAAAATAATCACACGTCATTTAAACCTTCAGAGCACTGAGAATATGGGTTCTTGGGAATATTATCCCACTCCATTACCAAATAGGGGCTAGATACCATCAGTTCCCTACAACTTTTGGTAAAATGAGATGCGTTCACCTTGGTGCTGGGATAATATGCCATTCATTACACATCCATGTTAACAATTTAAAAACCAGTAAGTTTTACTTTAATATACATTAAGTTCACACATAGATTATGTTATGCATTTCAAATCGACTCTATTGTCATCAAAATACAGAATAGTAGTGGTTAAAAGCATTCAAGGGCTGTTAGAAAGATGTGGGAGTAGTAATTTCCGTTAATTTCAGGACTGAGGTCTTTTTATTTTTTTTTTTAAAGATTTTATTTATTTATTTGACAGAGAGGAAGATCACAAGTAGGCAGAGAGGCAGGCAGAGAGAGAGGGGGAAGCAGGATCCCCACGGAGCAGAGAGTCCGATGTGGGGCTTGATCCCAGGAACCTGAGATCATGACCTGAGCTGAAGGCAGAGGCTTAACCCACTGAGCCACCCAGGCACCTCAGGACTGAGGTCTTTTTAAAAATGTTTAAAATGTGATTTTTTTAACGATTTTATTTATTTATTTGACATACAGAGATCACAAGTAGACAGAGAGGCAGGCAGAGAGAGAGGGAGAAGCTCCCTGCTGAGCAGAGAGCCTGATGTGGGACTTGAACCCAGGACCCTGTGATCACCACCCAAGCGGAAGGCAGAGGTTTAACCCACTGAGCCACCCAGGTGCCACTCCCCGCCCCCCAGGACTTGTTAATTCCATGACTAGAAGCCTGTATTTCCCATTCCCATTTCCTCATTTTGCCCATCATCTTTCTCCATTCCACTCTGGTAACCAGCAGGTTATTCATGGTCTTTATGGGTCTCTTTCTGCTTTTTTTATTGTTTCTTGACATTTGTGACAGTGTGGATAGACCCAGAAGGTATTATGCTATTTGAAATAAGTCAAAAAAAGACAAATACCATATGAATTCACATATATATATAAAATCAAATCTAAAAACAAGTGAATAAGAGTATAAACAGACCCATAAATATCTATTTTGTTTTGAATAAAGTCCATAGACAATCTCAAGGACTATAAATATTCCAAGATTACACACATTTTATAATGTAACAAGCTGGCCGCTCACAATTTTCCAAACCCAGCAGAAGACAGGAAGCTCCTTAAGCAATTAAAAATATAACTACCCTGGGATGCCTGAGTGGCTCAGTTGGTTGGACGACTGCCTTCGGCTCAGGTCATGATCCTGGAGTCCCGGGATCGAGTCCCGCATCGGACTCCCAGCTCCATGGGGAGTCTGCTTCTCTCTCTGACCTTCTCTTTGTTCATGCTCTCTCTCACTGTCTCTCTCTCTCTCAAGTAAATAAATAAAATCTTTAAAAAAAAATAAAAATATAACTACCCTATGATCCTGCAATTGCACTACAGGGTATTTACCCCCAAGATGCAGATGTTCTGAAAAGAAGGGCCATCTGTACTCAAATGTTTATAGCAGCAATGGCCACAGTCGCCAAACTGTGGAGACAACCAAGATGCCCTTCAACAGATGGATGGATAAGGAAGACGTGGTCCATCTACACTGTGGAGTCTTATGCCTTTATCAGAAAGGATGAATACCCAACTTTTGTAGCAACATGGGCGGGACTGGGAGAGATTATGCTGAGTGAAATAAGCCCAGCAGAGAGATTCAATTATCATATGGTTTCACTTACTTGTGGAGCATAAGGAATAGCACAGAGGACATTGAGAGATGAAGAGGAGAAGGGAGTTGGGGGAAATCGGAGGGGGAGATGAACCATGAGAGACTGTGGACTCAGAAACAAACAGAGGGTTTTGGTGGGGGGGTCGGGGAGGAGGGATGGGTGAGCCTGGTGGTAGGTATTAAGGAGGGCATGTATTGCATGGAGCACTGGGTGTGGTGCATAAACAATGAATCTTGGAACACTACAAATAAATAAATAAATAAATAGAGGCTCCTGGGTGGCTCCATGGGTTAAAGCCTCTGCCTTCGGCTCAGGTCATGATCCCGGGGTCCTGGGATCGAGCCCCACATCAGGCTCTCTGCTCAGCAAGGAGCCAGCTTCCTTCTCTCTCTCTGCCTGGCTCTCTGCTTACTTGTGATCTCTGTTTGTCAAATAAAGAAATAAAATCTTTTATAAATAAATAGATTAAAAAAAAATGGAAGCTCCTAGCAAAGTATGCTATGGCTAATGACACAGCAAAAACCATTAACTTCTCCATCACACTAATCTCACTTGTCAGCTCCCCCACCTATAACTGATACAGGCAGATGCTGCACATGCAGTGATTTTCTGTCACATCTGGAGACCATGAGCATAGGGAACCCCAAGAGGTTAAAGGTATATCCTGCGTATCTACCCAAACCACTGCCATGGAAAGAGGCATCCATTGGTTTTCCTGAAATATATTGGGAGTGGAACTCTTTCAAGAAGGCTACTGGTGAAGTTTTTTATTTTAATTTTTATTATCATTTAGAGACTTATTTATATTTTAGGGAGAAGAGGGGAGGGGCAGGGGAAAGGGAGAAAGAATCTCACAGTCTTGCCTCTGAGTGCAGAATCAGAAATGGGGCTCCATTCTAGGACCCTGAGATGACAACCAGATCAGAAATCAAGAGTCCAAAACTTAACCGAATGAGCCACCCAGATGCCTATCTTTTTTTTATAATATTTTATTTATTTATTTTATATATATAGAGAGAGACAGTGAGAGAGGAACAGAAGCTGAGGGAGTGGGAGAGGGAGAAGCAGGCCTCCCACTGAGCAGGGAGCCTGACGCTGGGCTCCATCACAGGACCCTGGGATCATGACCGGAGCTGAAGGCAGATGCTTAATGACAGAGCCATGCCAGCATCCCCAATCATTTATTTTTTTAAAAGATTTTATTTATTTATTTGACAGATCACCAGTAGACAGAGTGGCAGGCAGAGAGAGTGGAGGAGGAAGCAGGCTCCCTGCCAAGGAGAGAGCCCAATGTGGGGCTTGATCCCAGGACCCTGGGATCTTGACCTGAGCTGAAGGCAGAGGTTTTAACCCACTGAGCCACCCAGGTGCCCCCCCCCATCATATTTTAAGTAGAACATCTTTTTCACATTCTCAAGAACAAGACCCACACTTACACCTATTTGCAGTCTGAAAACATTGCCAGTTATTCTGGATCTCATATCCATCATGGGTATTTGTGGGTTTTTTTTTGTTTTTGTTTTTTTTTTTTTTCCCCTTCTGGGCTAGTGAGAGCTGGTAAAGTATCCAGGTGGGACCTAGATGACGTTTTCCTTCACTGAGATCCCAGGAACAGACCTCGGCAGCAATAGGAAACCTGAACTCACCACCTTCCCCTGCGGATCTGTCACCGAGGAGTATTTTCAACATTCGCAGGACTTTAATTCAGTGACAAACACTGATGGCCCTACTGGAAGCCTGGCTGGAGACATGGAAGAGAAGGATCTGGGATATAGGAGAGAAGTGTTCTAAAGACCTAACCCTGAATGTCATTTCTGGAAAGGTTTTATAAATAGGTGAAAACATGATGCAGAAACTTAAAAACTGGAGGAATCAACATTTGCAACTTCTTTTTTTTTTTTTTTTTTTAAAGGTTCATTCATTTATTTGACAGAGAGAGAGACAGCAAGAGAGGGAACACAGGCTGGGAGAGTGAGAGAGGGAAAAGCACACTTCCCACTGAGGAGGGAGCCCAACATGTGGCTCCATCCCATGACCCTGGGATCAGGACCTGAGCCAAAGGCAGCCGCCTAACAACTGAGCCACCCAGGTGCCCAACATCTGCAATTTCTTTTAAGTCTTTTTTTTTTTTTTAAGGTTTTATTTATTTATTTGACAGAAATCACAAGGAGACAGAAAGGCAGGCTGAGAGAGAGGAGAAAGCAGGCTCCCCACCGAGAAGACAGCTCAATGTGGGACCCGATCCCAAAACCCTGAGATCATGACCTGAGCCAAAGGCAGAGGCTTAACCCACTGAGCCATCCAGACACCCACATTTTCAACTTCTAATGCAAGGAATTTCAGGAGAAAAACATGACATGGTCTGTGACTTGGGACACAAGACTTACCCAAGAACTGGCCATTTCTTCTTTCCCCTCGTCCTTTAGATTTCTTTCTCACAAGGTATTTGTGGAGAAATCACAGGAATATCATGGAAAAAAAAAAAAAAAAAAACCCTTAAAGATACCAACAGAGTCTCTTCACGTATAAACTGCTCACCTGAAGACCAGACCATGAAATGCAGAGAAGTTCTAGCTTCCTCGTCCATTTTGTCAGCAGCTCCTACTTGAAGACCAATCCCTGACTTTTCCTTCCCTGCTCTCAGGGAGCCTCCCCTTCCACAGATGCCCAAAATTCAGCTACAGCATAGGAACTGCGTGCTGCATGGACATGACCCACCCTGACTTGTAGGAGAGTCCCTCTGACCTCTCCTTGAGCCAAAGCCTGCTCTCAACTCTCAAAAAATAACAGGAAGCCCTCGTGCTTTACTCAGGATCACTTGGCCTCATTATCACCTGGAGCCCCCAATTAACACAACACTGTTGTTTTCACCCAAACCAGTTGATAGAACCAGAGAGGGAGGGCTCAGGTGATAATCATCTTTCAACTCCACACCTGAGCCTATGGGGAAGCGTTTGGAGAGGTGACCAAGCACAGAACAGGAACCAAGTCGATGATTGTGAGCACATTTAGATCCATGCCTTCCTCACTGATCAGATATTTTAGGGTGACAAAATGCTCCTCTTTGGTAGATAAATACTTATTTTCTTAAGTACCACTTAACAAAAAGTGAAGTTTTGCAAAGTGAATCTACTTTTTACCCTTTCATCAGCAATATGAGAATTCTAATTCATCCACATTCTCACTGAAATTTGGTGTTTTATCCTTTTTCTTTATTTTAACCATTCTAGAAAATGTGGACTGGCTTCTCACTGTAAAATATGAAGTTGTCTTCCTATGCTTGTCCTGGTGACTGAACCAGAACTGCTTCAAATCTCGTTGAACAAAAACCAAAATGGCGGTGTGCCTGGGTGGCTCAGTTGGTTAAAGCCTCTGCCTTCAGCTCATGATCCCAGAGTCCTGGGATTGAGCCCTGCATCGGGCTACCAGCTCCATGGGGAGTCTGCTTCTCCCTCTGACCTTCTCTCCTCTCATGCTGTCTCTCTCTCAAATAAACAAATCAAATCTTAAAGACCTGAATGACTTGGATTAGCCATTCTCAATTAAAAAACCAAAACCAAAAATGGCTGCATTCCTGCTTCAGCAAGACTCCATTTCAAACTAAATAAACTGTTTTCTCTCTTCTATCAACCTCCCTTCCTACCTTCTGAGCCTATTGTTTCAGGAATCTGATTCCACCCTGACAACATGAAGAACAGGGCTGACAGCACAGACACAAGATTAGCTCTGGAAATCGGCCATAATACCCTATTTCCCTACAAACCCCCAGCCTCTTCCTCTGGGTGGGCTGCAGATTTGAAAGCTCTGAACTGCTGAGGCCTCCTTGGCTGGCAAAGCAATGAAGCTACTGTTCTTCTTTATCCACAACTCTGTGTTCATGTTGTATTTTGGTTCTGATGCACAGAGGTCAGTTTTATTTTTTTTTCATCCAATAAATGAACATATAGTGTATTACTAGCTTCAGTGGTAGAGTTTAGTGATTCATCACTTACATACAACACCAACTGCTGGTTACATCATGTGCCCTTCTTATTGCCCATCACCCAATTACCCCATCCTCCACCCACCTTCCTTCCAGCAGCCCTCAACTTGTTTCCTAGAGTTATGAGTCTCTTACGGCTTGTCTTACCTGGTTTTCTTTTATTTTATTTTCCCCTCGCCTTCCCTATGGTCCTGTTTTGTTTAAGAAATTCCATATTTGAGTGAAATCATAGTTTAATTATCTTTCTCTGATGGACTTACTTTGCTTAGCATAATACCCTGTAGTTCTAGCCATATCACTGCAAATGACTAGATTTATTTTTGATATACATACCATGGAATATATATATATATATATATATTCCATGGTATGTATATCAAAAATGAATCTATATATATATATCTATAGATATATATATATCTTGTCTTCTTTATCCATCTGTTACTGAACATCTGGACTCTCCATATTTTGGCTATTGGGGACATTACTCCTGGAAACACTGGGGTGCAGGAGCCCCTTTGATTCACTATGATTGTATTCTTTGGGTAAATACAGGGTAGTGCAATTGCTAGGGCATTGGATAGATCTATTTTCACTTTTTGAGTATCCTCCATATGGTTTTCTAGAGTGGCTGCTGCACCAGTTTACATTCCCACCAACCAGGGTAAGGGGGTCTGGTATCTCCTCATCCTTGCCAACATGTGTTGCTTCCTGACTTGTTACTTTTACACATTCTGACTGGTATGAGGTGGTATCTCACTGTGCTTTTGATTTGTACTTCCCTGATGCTGGGTGATGTTGAGCATTTTTTTATTTTTCTGTGAGCCATTCGTATGCCTTCTTTTGAGAAAGAGCTCTTTGTGTCTTTGGTCCTTTTCTTGATTGGATTATTTGTTCTTTGGGTGTTGACTTTGATAAGTAGATTTTGCATACTAGTCCTTTATCTGATAAGACATTTTGCAAATATCTTCTCCCAGTCCCTTGGTTGTCTTTTGGTTTTGTTGACTGTAAAGTTTTTTACCTTGATGAAGTCCCAATAGTTCATCTTTACCTTTGTTTCCCTTGCCTTGGAGTTGTGTCTAGACAAAAGTTGCTCTGGCTGAGGTGACACATGTTACTGCCTGTGTTCTCCTCTAGGATTTTGATGGATTCCTTTCTCACATTTAGGTCTTTCATTCATCTTGAGTTTATTTCTGTGTATGGCCAAGAAAATGGTCTAGTTTCATTCTTCTGCATGTGGCTATCCAATTTTCCAACACCATTTCTGTAGAGACTATCTTCCATTGGATATTCTTTTCTGCTTTATCAAAGATTAGTTGACCATAGAGTTGAGGGTTCATTTCTGGGTTCTCTATTCTGTTCCACGGATCTGCGTGTCTGTTTTTGTGCCAGTACAATGCTGTCTTAGTTTGGTTTTCTTTTTCAACATTTGTTTGACTATTTGGGCCTTTTCTGGTTCCATACAAACTTTGGCATTATTTGTTCCAGCTCTGAGAAAAAAGTTGATGGCATTTTCATAGGGATTGAATTGAATATGTAGATTGCTCTAGGTAGCATAGACATTGTAACAATATTTGTTCTTCCAATCCATGGGCAAGGACAGTTTTTCCATTTCTTCGTGGCTTTCTCAATTTCTTTCATGAGTGTTCTATAGTTTTCTCAGTACAGGCCCTTCATCTCTTTGGTTAGGTTTATTTCTAGGTATCCTAAGGTTTTTGGTGCTATTGTAAATAGCATAGAATCCTGAATTTCTCTTTCTTCTGTCTCCTTGTTACTGTATGGAAATGCAACTAATTTCTGCAATGATTTTATATCCTGCCGCTTTCTTTACTTCCTGATTCAATTCCAGCAATATTTGGGTGAAGTCTTTCGGGTTTTCAATCTTTGACGATTTAATTTATTTATCTGACAGAGATAGTGAGAGCAGAAACACAAGCAGGGGGAGTGGGAGAGGGAAAACAAGGCTTACCACTTAGCAGAGAGCCCCATGCAGGCCTCGATCTGACAACCCCAGGATCATGACCCAAGCTGAAGGTAGACACTTAACAATTGAGCCACCCAGAAGCCCCTCTTTTGGGCTTTCTACATAAAATATTATGTCATCGGCAAAGAGTGAGTTTGATATCTTCTTTACCAATTTAGATGCCTTTCCTTTCTTTTCTTTTTGTGGTCTGATTGCTGATGCTGGGACTTCTAATATTATGTTGAATAGCAGTGAACATAGCAGGACATCCCTGCTGTGTTCCTGACCTTGGGAGGATAGCTCTGTTTTTCATCATTGAGCATGATATTTGCTATGAGATTTTCATAGTGGCTTTTGTGATATTGAAGTACTTTACCTCTATCCCCACACTGCAAAGTGTTTATCAAGAAAGGACCCTATATTTTGTCAAATGCTTTTTCTGCATCAATTAAGAGGATCATATGGTTCCTATCCTTTCTTTTATTAATGTGGTATATCACACTGATGGGATATTGAACCCTCTTTGCAGCCCAGGAATTAATCCCACTTGGTGATGGTAAATAAAGCTTTTAATGTATTGTTGGAACATAGTGGGTGGTATATTGTTGAGAATTTCTGCATTCATGCTCATCAGGGATATTGATCTAGAATTCTCATTTTTAGTGGGGTCTTTGACTTGGGGATTAAGGTAATATTGCTGGCTTCATAGAATGAGTTTGTAAGTTTCCCTTTCATTGCTGTTTTTTTGTTTTGTTTTATTGTTTTTTTTTTTAAAGATTTTATTTATTTATTTGACAGACAGAGATCACAAGTAGGCAGAGAGGCAGGCAGAGAGAAAGGAGAAAGCAGGCCCCCTGCCGAGCAGAAAGCCCGATGCGGGACTCGATTCCAGGACCCTGAGATCACGACCTGAGCCGAAGGCAGCAGCCTAACCCACTGAGCCACCCAGGCACCCTCATTGCTGTTTTTGGAAACAGGTTCAGAAGAAAGCAAATTAATTCTTCTTAAAATGTTTGGTAAAATTCCACTGGGAGGTCCTCTAATCCTGAATTCCTGCTTGTTGGGAGATTTTAGATTACTGCTTCAATTTACTTGCCAGTTATGGTGTTCTGCTTCTTCCTGTTCAGTTTTTTAAAAAGATTTTATTTATTTTACAGATCACAAGTAGGCAAAGAGACAGGCAGAGAGAGAGGAGGAAGCAGGCTCCCCACTGATCAGAGATCCAGTCCTTAGGACCCTGGGATCATGACCTGAGCTGAAGGCAGAAGCTTTAACCCACTGACCAACCCAGGCACCCTTCCTGTTCAGTTTTGATAGGGCATGTGATTCTAGGATGCAACGCATTTCTTCCAGATTGCCTAATTTGTTGACATATATTGCTCACAATATGTTTTTATATTTGTTCAGTTTTGGTTGTGGTCTCTCCTCTTTCATTTGATTTTATTTGGGTCCTTTATCTTTTCTTTTTGCTCTTCAATTTTCTTTTTGAAAAGTCTGGCCTGGAGTTTATAGACCTTAATGAATCTTTCAAAGAACCAACTCCTATTTTCATTAATCTGTTCTACTCTACTTTTGCTTTCAATTTCATTGATTTCTGTTCTAATCTTTATTATTTCTCTTCTCCTGCTGCATTTGATGTTTCCTTGCCATTCTTTCTACAGCTCCTGAGGTGTAAGATTAGGCTGTGTGTTTGAGACTTGTCATGTTTCTTGGGAATGCCTTGCATTACTATCTATTTCCCTCATAAGATTGCCTTTGCTACAACCTGAAGGTTCTTAATTGATTTTATTTTTGTTTTTGCTTTTAAATTTTCATTTGAGTCATGATTTTTTAAAAAGCATTTCTTTAATTTCCTGGTTAACCTATTCATTCTTTAGTAGGATGCTCTTTAACCCCCAAGTCTTAGTGTTCCTTCCAACTTTTCTCTTGTGATTGAGTTCAAGTTTTAAAGCCTCTGAAAATATGCCTGGAAAAATTCCAATATTTTGGTACCAGGTGAGACAGATTTTGACACAGTATGTGATCTATACTGCAGAATGTTCCATGCAAACACAGGAAGAATATGTATTCTGTTGCTTTAGGATGAAATGCTCTGAATATATCTGTGAAGTCCATCTAGTCCAGTGTCATTTAAAGCCCTCATTTCCTTGTTGATCTTCTGCTTAGATGATCTGTCCATTGCTGTGAGTGCAGTGCTGAAGTCCACTACTATTATTGTTTTATTATCCATGTGTTTCTTTTATTTTGTTATTAATTGGTTTATACAGTTGGCTTCTTCCAAGTTAGGGGCATAAATATTTACAGCTGATGGTTCTTTTTATTGGATAGACCCTTTTATTATGATATAGTGTCCTACTCCACCTCTTACCAGTCTTTGGTTTAAATCTAGTTTGATATAAGGATTGCTACTCTAGCTTTCTTTCAATGTCCCTTAGAATGATAACTGGTTCTCCAGCCCCCCACTTTCAATATGGAGGTGTGTTTGGCTCTCATAGGAGTCTCTTCTAAGCAGCATATTGATGGGTCTTGTTTTGTTTTGAATTGAATTGACTACCCTGTGTCTTCTAATTGGAACTTTATAGTTCCTTTACACTCAGAGTGATTATTGAAAAATAGGAATTTAGCACCATCATATTACCTATAAAGTCACTCTTTTGTGAAATGTCTCTGTTTCTTTTGAGTGTTTCTTCTTTTGGACTCTCTCTTTGCTCAGAGGATCCCCTTAATATTTCTTGCAGGCCCAGTTTAGTGGTCACAAATTCCTGTGGTTTTTGTTCCACCTGGAAGCTCTTTATCTCTCCTATTCCTAACATCAGGCTTACTGTATAAAGTATTCTTAGCTACATATTTTTCTCATTTAGTACATTGACTCTATCATGCTATTCCTTTCTTGCCTGCCAGATCTCTGTGGTTAGGTATGCTGCCAGCCATCTCTTTTTACCCTGGTAGTTTACTGACCTCTTGTCCTGAGCTGTTTTCTGGATTTTCTCCTTATCTCTGATTTTTGCAAGCTTCACTATTCTATGTTGTTGACTTATTTTTATTGATTTTGCAGGGGGTTTCTCTGTGCCTCCTGGACTTGAATGTCTAATTCCTTCCTGAGATTAAGTAAGTTCTTAGCTATCATTTGCTCAAATAAACCTTCTCCTGCCCCCCAACCCCGCCTCTTCCTCTAGGATCCCAATTATACTAACTCGTTTTACTTTGTGCTATGACTGATCTCTTGAATCCTCACTTTGTGATCCAATAGCTGTTTACCTTTTTCTCAGCTTCCTTATTTTCTATTTTGTTTTCTATGTCACTGATGCTCACTTCTACCTCATTTACCATAGCAGTTAGAGTCTCCTTCCTAAATTGCATCTCAGTAATAGCCTTTTAGGTTTCAACTTGATTAGATTTTGTTTATTGCTCCGGTTAAGAATTTTCTTGTGTCATTTTGCTTTTTTGAAGCCCAGCTAGTATCTTTACAGTTGTTGATTTGAATTCTAGTTCTGTGTACTTATATCCATATTGATTAAATCCATGGTAGTGAGTACTGTCCCTTCTTCTCTCTTTCGGGATGAGTTTTTCCATCTTGTCATTACATCCAGAAAAGAATAGATGAATGAGGGGGAAAAACATACAAAAACAGCAATAATGACACCAGAAAAAAATGTACACTAATCAGAAAACGAACAAAAAAAGGGGGGGGGGGGTGGGGGAGAGAAAATAAAATCAAACAAAAATTAGAATAGAAGACAACTAGATCCAGAAACTAGACCCTGGGTTTATTTTGGTTGGCTTGGTAGAAGAAAATCCAAAATAAGAAATAAGAAAAGGATGGGGCCCCTGGGTGGCTCAGGGGGTTAAAGCCTCTGCCTTTAGCTTGGGTCGTGATCCCAGGGTCCTGGGATCAAGCCCCACATCAGGCTCTCTGCTCAGCGGGGAGCCTGCTTCCTCTCTCTCCATCTGCCCCCCTCTCTGCCTACTTGTAACCTCTGCCTGTCAAATAAATAAAATCAAAAAAAAAAAAAAAAAGAAAGAAAAGAGGAAAAAGAAATAAGAAAAGGATCTCAAAATAGGAAAGAAAAACATATCTCCACAAAAACAAAATTGAATACAATGAGAGGAAACAAAAAACAAAAACCATATATAAATATATATATATTTATATATATTTATATATATATATAATGTAAAAAAAAATTTAAAATGACTTAAAGAAAAATAACTGGTAGTGGCACCTGGGTGGCTCAGTGGCTTAAGCCTCTGCCTTTGGCTCAGATCATGATCTCAGGGTTCTGGGATCAAGCCCCATATTGGGCTTTCTGCTCAGCAGGGAGACTTCTTCCCCCTCTCTCTGCATGCTCTCTGCCTACTTGTAATCTCTCTCTGTGTGAAATAAATAAATAAAATCTTAAAAAAAAAAAATCAACTCCTGTAGAAATACTTCTGCTGTTCCACCTTGTTTTTACACTTTAAAAAGTAAAATAGGGGATGCCTGGGTGGCTCAGTGGGTTAAAGCCTCTGCCTTCAGCTCAGCTCATGATCCTAGGGTCCTGGGATCAAGCCCCACATCAGGCTCTTTGCTTAGCAGGGAGCCTACTTCCCTTCCTCTCTCTGTACCTGCCTATCTGCCTACTTGTGATCTCTGTCTATCAAATAAATGATAACTTAAAAAAATCTTTAAAAAAAAAAAAAGTAAAATACCAGGAACTGAGGCCTTAGAATCAAACTGTGTAAGAGAACAAGAATTCTTGTCCCCTTAAAGTTTCATTTAGGCTGTACTAAGAAACTGTCAGGAACAGATAAAGAGGAGAAAATAAAATTAAATCAGTGTACATACAGAGAATCCACATAGACATGGAAATTCTAGAGACTGTCAGGCCAGATGAGTTGCAAGTGTGGGCACCTGGGTGGCTCCATTGGTTAAGCCACTGCCTTCAGCTCACATAATAATCCAGAGTCCTGGGATGGAGTCTTGCATCAGTCTCCAGCTCTACGAGGAGTCTGCTTCTCCCTCTGACCTTCTCCCCTCTCATGCTCTGTCTCACACTCTCTATAAAATAAATAAATAAATAAATAAAATCTTAAAAAAAAAAAAAAAGAGTTACAAGTGTGATCCTGAACTAAGGTAAAAGAACCAGGGCCTGAAGTTTCAGAGCACAGGAAAACACTTTTATAGACTGATAAGAGCACATAGTTTGTAATGACATATTTGTTCTAAACTTTTCTCTGCTAATAACCCTAATGCTGGGGAAGACCCTCAATAATTCTGCTGGGTGCTTAAGGGAGGAGGAAAATGTTCTCTTGGGCCTGGACATTCTCAAGTACCTTGAAGTCAAATAATCCATAGACCAAGTTGGCACATTTGGGGGTTGGGAGGACAGAGAGTCTGTCCTGACTCCCTTCAGTTCCCCCATCTGAAACTTCCTTGAGAGCTTCACATATTAAAAGTTTAACATGTAGATTGTTTCATATCAATGATCCCGGCCTGAGAATAGGTCAGTTGAGTCAAAGTCATTTCAGAAGGCAATGACACAGAAAAGTTGGCCTGGTTATTTACATAAGTGCCCCAAGAACAGAGGTTTGACTTACAGACTTTAAGAGCAGCTTTGCTGAATGTTGCATATTGAATCTCCAGATTGTCGCTCTCGGCCCGCAAGAACGACTCGGAGACTCACGTAGCCGCGAACCTTCTTCTTTAATCGCTTTTTTCTTTCTCTCTCTCTACCCTCGGCGCATGCGTTTTTATACAGGCAGTGTTAACCAATCAAAATGCAGTGCTTATGCACCTCCCGCGAGAGTGGACCTAAATGAACAGCCAATCATATTCAGTCCCTTACGGCTCTTAGAGTAGGCCTCCTGTACTGGCTCCCGACACCAGATGGAACTTTTATTGTTTTTCAAAGATTTATTTGATACACAGAGCACAAGCAGGGGGAGCAGCAGGCAGAGAAAAAGGGAGAAGCATGCTCTCTGCCAAGCAAGGAGTCCTCTGTGGGTCTCAATCCCAGGACCCTGGGACTTGAGCTGAAGGCAGATGCTTAACTGAATGAGCCACCCAGGAACCTCTAGACAGAACTCTAAACAGCCTCTCCAGGCAAGAAGACAAGCCAAATCCTTGCCACCGCACAATGCATGGAACACCTATGGATTTGGGTGAGCTCCTCTCTTCTTGGAGTCCCTCAAATAGCTCTAGGTTCCTGCAGCTGTTAGGAAATGATCTTCTTGACTCACGTAGTAAGTCTGCTGGGAACTCTGTCAAGAAAATCTCATGATGCTCTTTCCAAGGGGGCTTCATTTGTTTCATAAAGTGAATCTTTTTTTTTTTTTTTTTGAAAGATTTTATTTATTTATTTGACAGAGAGAAATCACAAGTAGATGGAGAGGCAGGCAGAGAGAGAGGGAAGCAGGCTCCCTGCCGAGCAGAGAGCTCAATGCGGGACTCGATCCCAGGACCCTGAGATCATGACCCAAACCGAAAGCAGCGGCTTAACCCACTGAGCCACCCAGGCGCCCCTCATAAAGTGAATCTTAATCCCTTATAATTCTCGAGTCATGTCTGAGTCTACGCAGCTCTTTCCAGCTAGGACATCCTACAGAAAGCTTTGGCGATATAACCACGGTTTCTTAAATTGTTTGTTGTAGTACTTTGCTTGGGAAAGAGAGAAAGAGTAAGCATCAGCAGGGAAAGGGGCAACTCCCCAGTAAGTAGGGAGATGGACACTGGGCTGAATCGCAGGATGCTGGGATCATGACCTGAACCAAAGGCAGATGCCTAACCCACTGAGCCACTAGGAACTCCTAAAAGCAGCATTGGTCAGTGTGTCTTATCATAAGCAGAAAAATTGCTTATTAAAATTATGCAAATATATACATATTGGCTGAAAAATATGAGTAGTCGGGGCACCTGGGTGGCTCAGTGGGTTAGGGCCTCTGCCTTCTGCTCAGGTCATGATCTCAGGGTCCTGGGATGGAGCCCTGCATTGGGCTCTCTGCCCTGCAGAGAGCCTGCTTCCTCCTCTCTCTCTGCCTGCCTCCCTGCCTACTTGTGATCTCTGTCCGTCAAATAAATAAATTAAATATTCAAAAAATATATATAAGTATATATAAATATAAATATATATAAATAAGAAGAGTCAAAAGTTTGATATCATCAGCAAATGAGAAAGGATAAATGATTCAATTTCTTTCCAAAGTACATTTTGGTGACCAAAGACACAAAGTTTCTCACATCTGCAAAAAAGCACTTTTTAAAGGTTTTTCTTTACATTCCTGTTAGTAAACATACAAGGTAATATTACTTTCAGTGTACAATTCCATACCACACCCAGTGCGCCTTGCAGGTGCACTCTTTATCCCATCACTCATTTAACCGCCTTCCCTCCTATGTTCTGACAACCACCAGCCTACTTGCTATAGTTAAGAGTCAGTTGCTAACTTTGTCTCTCCCTTTCTTGTTCTCTTCCTCATTTCTCACTTGTTTTGTTAGAATCTACATAGGAGTGAAATCATCCGGTATTTGTCTTTCTCTGACTTATTTCACTTAGCATAATACTAATTCACCCATGTTGAGGCAAATGGCAGGGTTACATTCCTTTGTAGGCAGATTAATATCTCATGTTGAACTGTTCCTCCAACAAATCCGTGTCATGGACATGATGAGGGACCAGAAGGCAAGCTGAGGACAAAGCAGAAGCTGACATCCTCAACTCGCCCACCATGAGATGCATGTGGCATTCCTCAGAGGCTCCTGGCTGAAGGAAAAAGCAAATAGTTAACTTATGGAGATCACAATCCTGCAAGACATGGGTGTCCCTCTGTTCTACAAATGTCCTAGAAATTTACAAAAACAAAGCACTTCTATCAATTACCCAGCTTCCAGAAGGGAATGTACATATGTTTAAGTGACCTTAGAGTCTACAGCCCAATGACAGATACTTGAAGAGGGCAAAATGTAATGTTCCTCCAGAAAACTCCCAACTATCTTCACAGTAATGCCTTCCGAAGAGGGAAAAACAACCTGAACTTGACAATGGCAAGGCCTCCAGTATCCTGTGAGTCTTCGACATACAAGAATCATTTTGAAAACTCCCTTATTCCTCACCTTTCCCCAACCCCATAGTATAAAATCAGCCACCCCTCATGACCCTGGTGGCAGCAACTCTTTCTGCCCTCCTCCTGTCCCCATGCTTTAATAAAACAACATTTTGCACCAAAGATGCCTCAACAATTTTTTTCTTGGTCATCAGCTTCAGACTCCACCCCACTGAAGCTCACCTACATTCCAAAACTACAGCAGACAGAGCCAGAGCCAGGGAGGGTATTGAACATGGCACTGAGTATAGACAGGAAGTTCGCATAATGCACAGCAGCAGCTTCCCTGAGTGGTCACCTATCTACAGTGACTCAAATCTTGATTGGGCTTTTATCCCTGGGAGAGCAGTGCTTGAGTTCAACCACAGCACACACCTTGCTGATCCTGCCTACCCCAGTGTCCAGAAGGCTCCTTCACTGCCAACAGCTTCTCTACCACGTGACTTTTGAAAGCTATGCCCACATGAGCGCATCGCCAATACCCCTCTTTATCCAGTGCTACCGAATTAGGTTTGGGCAATTTCGGTAAATATGATCCGACAGCATCCGATCATCAGTAATAAATAGGAATTCAGTTAAATCATGAAGATAAAGTAGGTCTTCCCTACTCCTCAGAAACCCACCACATTTGCCAATTCCTTTCTCCCATTACATGTATTTATGACATGAGACCACCAAGAGCTGCCTGTGCCTTTGCAGTGACTGAAGAGAGCCACCTCTGGGCCCCTACCCACAGTAGACACAATTTTTACATTTTCTTTTAATAGGGCTTATGCTTCTAAGGATGGTGATTTCATCAAGTTCTACATAGATTCACATGCGACATCCCAGGGTTTAATGTCTGAATTAATACCCATTGGCCTTCCAGCTCTCTAGTCTCAAGTGTTTAGTGAAGACACTCCTGCACAACCCAGGCAAAAAAGATGTTTGTGATGTCTATTACCTGGGGGAAAAAATGAGCAAAAATATAGCTATAAATCCGGAGATAACTAGGAAATAAAACAAATAGAAATTCTTTTCCTAAATCCATGGAGTCCATTGTGCAAATTGAGACATTTGCAGTCTAC
>NC_081573.1:2094240-2137836 GCF_022355385.1 Mustela nigripes
TCCAATCCCGTTTTGAAAATGGTTCCAATCATTGTTTTCAGCACAGACTAGATAACTTTCCAGATTTTCCAAACTGTCTTTCTGCAAAGAGCTATGTTGGAATACTTGAATGGAGCTCTTGCTGACAGAAACACACTGCTTTGTGGAAGCAGCTGACTTAAAAAGGTAGGTTTTCCACAATGTTTTATATCTTTCACTATTCGGGTCATTTTGAGTCTTATTAGATGCCGCTGCCTCAGATGGGCTACGTCCTTCATGGTATCCGTGATGCCCTTCCCTCTCCCTATTACCATCCCAGTCTGTCATTAAGTATACATTTTCAAGAGCACTATTTTTGTATCTACTCATCGTCACTTTTTGGAAAGAAGCTTCTATGCTCGGCTTTTGCAGGAAATTCTGAATGTCATGTGAAGATTTGGCTGAAAGATATCAAATAAGAGAAAAGGAAGCTCATTGCATTTACTACTTTCAGATGAATATACTGATGATTTGTAACATACAAGCTTCCAGTCAATCAAAGAGTGTCACAAAGATGGCTGGGAAGGAATCATCAGAATTTCCTTCCTCCATGGACACCACACCTTGGAACACAACATACTGACCTCATATTTTAATAGATAATTCTGTGATACTGTCATGTTCTAGCACAAATCCCTTCCTGCATCTCAAATAATCTGGAAAAGAGCTACATGAGTGTAAAATTAGAAGGATGGTTATTTAAACATAAAACTGAAATAAACCAAATAGAAAAAAAATCCAACATACTCAATAGGTAAAGATTGCAAGCTTCTTCTCTATGATTATAAATGAAATAATGAAGTAAACCTACCACTGCCTTTCAACATAGTACGGGACTTTCTAGTCAGAACTAGGGAAGAAAAAACACACAAAAAGAATTCAAACTGAAAAAAGAAAATGTAAAATTATCTGTGCTCACAGATGACATGATCTATAAACGACCCTAAAGAATCCTAATTTAATTTTTCTGTGCTGTTTTTCTATTGTTTGTATTGTTTATTTCTGCTAAACATTGTCTACAGGACTTTCCATTTTCAAATTTCTTTTTAGACAATACATAGCTGAGTTTAAAAAAAAGAAAAAAAAAGAGCTGGAAGGGTGCTTGAGGGGCTTGGTGGGTTAAGCCTCTGCCTCCAGCTCAGGTCATGATCTCAGGGTCCTGGGATCAAGTCACACATTGGGCTCTCTGCTTGGCAGGGAGCCTGCTTCCTCCTCTTCTCTCTCTATCTGCCTCTCTACCTACTTGTGACATCTGTCTGTCAAATAAATAAATAAAATCTAAAAAAAAACAAAACACAAAAAAACAAAAAAAACCAAAACTTTCCATGAGAAACAAGGAAGGAAAAAACTTAGATGAAATTTAGTAGTACAAAGAATAACAAAGATAAATCTGAAATAAAATAGAGACCAGAATAGTAACAGAACCCAGTGTACCTGAAATACTAAAACTGGCTGTGCTTTAACTTACTCAGCATTTATAAACTACCAAATCAGATAACCCAGGAATAAAAACAATAACAACAATAGATATCTAATTCCTAAAATTGCACAATTCACTAAGACTGAATTATCTACCCTCTACCAAATAAATGGGAACTCTTCTTACACCAGAAACTCGAATTTAAGTTATATTTGGAAACAAAACTCTCCCAGCACAGAAAAGCCCAAGACCTAGGAATGTTACGACATTTGATGCAGTCACTGAGTTCCCTACATCAAATCTTCTCTTTTTGCTCAGATTATTTTCCTATTTTGTGTCCTTGAGGTCAGAAAGACCTTCCTGTTTCCTCCAGCTGGCTGTTTATTGCATCAACCCTCTTTTCAATCTCATTTATTGCATTGTTAATCTCACTGATTTTTTTTTTTAGAATAAAGTTTTTTAAAATATTTTATTTATTTATTTGACAGGCCAAGATCACAAGTAGGCAGAGAGGCAGGCAGAGAGAGAGGAGGAAGCAAGCTCCCCGCTGAGCAGAGAGCCTGATGTGGGGCTTGATCCCAGGACCCTGAGATCATGACCTGAGTCGAAGGCAGAGGATTTAACCACTGAGCGACCCAGGCACCCCTCACTGATTTTTTAAAAAATTTATTTATTTGAGAGAGAATAGAGAGAGAAAAAGAACATGAGTGGGAGCTACAGAGAGAGAGGGAGAATATCAAGTAGACAGCACACTGATGTCGACACTGACCTGGGGCTGCATCCTAGGATCCTGAAATCACTACCTAAGCTTAAACCAAGAATCAGATATAATTGAGACACCCATATGCTCCATTTTTTCCCCTCTTAACTCTTGCCTCTGTGGTAAAGTTCTCAGCACTCTTTTCTCAAACCTGTGAGTATCTCTATGATTGTTGCCTTTAATTCTCCAGTGCAAATGTTACTGATAACTGCTTCCCTTCAATCTCTGACCATGGCCATATTTTTTTCTTTTGGGATAAATTCTTCCACCATGGAATTTTGTCTAAGTCTGCCTTCCTCTCTGTGTTATAAAAGCCAGTAATGTGTCCTGCTACATTTTTCTAGTCAGTAGTTTGCAGAGGCTCTCCTTGCCTTCTGTAGACAGAATTTGCTCCCAGGTCTGAATGTGGTCAGTTTTACCTAGGTGAGCTCTGTTCTGCTTGTGAAATGAGACCTGAAATCACCTCCACCAGAACAGAGGTTGTGCAGAACTCTCTGCTCAGGAGATGTGGTATGGGCAGGGGCCAACCTTTCTGGGCCTGAGGTAAGCTAGACTGAGATGGTCAGTCCAACCAGAGCACAGGGGCCTGGGGCTTAGGAAGCAAGCCAGCCAGCCAATGTCCTCACTAACTGGGACACTGGGATGCTGCTCTGAGATTATGTCACGGGGCAGGAGATGGAAATGCTGCCATCCAACTCCTGTGTTCTTAGACACATAACCCACTGAACGTTTCCTCACAGCAAAACATTACTAGACTAGTGAATACTCTTCCCACTGTGTTCCCCAGTCATTCTTCTGATCACTGTTTGCAGGTTGTCTGTACCCAGGTTGCTTGCCTTCCTTCTCTCCAGGAGTAGCACAGCACCTTCTTGGCTCTATCCCAGCCAACCCTGCTGACCTTTAAAACTCTAGGCTTTAAGACCTGCTAGTTCCAACAACTCATGAAATTCAACCCCTCTTGTTTTACACACCAGGGGCTTTGCAGAAACATCCTCCTTGTGCGTTCCCTCTGTCATACCACAACCAGGGATCCCTGCCTTCCATAGCACTGTAATTCTTCCCTCCCTCAACCATGTCTCCAAACTTTCTGCCATCTATGATGTGGCCTATTTTTTTCTATAACTTGGGGAGTATGATCTATCAGTCTTCATGGCCATTTCTGGAGTACTGAGGGTGATTTGTTACATATCTAATTGTGTTCCTGAAATGTGATGTGTCTAGCGCCCCCTATTCCAAGGCCATTTTCCTCTCCTGGGAATCCTTTTTGTTAGAAACCTGTGAAAAGGGGTGCCTGGGTGGCTCAGTGGGTTAATGCCTCTGCCTTTGACTCAGGTTATGATCCCAGGGTCCTGGGATTGAGCATTGGGCTCTCTGCTCAGTAGGGAGCCTGCTTCCCCCCACTCTCTCTGCCTGCCTCTCTGCCTGCCTCTCTGCCTACTTGTGATCTCTGTCTGTCAAATAAATAAATAAATAAGATCTTTAAAACAATAAAAAGAAACCTGTGAAAACTAAAAAAAATTACAACACTGAAGAATACAAACCCAACACATGAAAAATTTGTTGTTTCTACATAAAAAAAGAATTCCAAAAGTTAAGACATAATACACTTAGAGGAACATCCCTCCACATAAAATGCTTATAATTCAACATAATGATATCAAATGTGGAACAATGAAAGCTATGAATAGTGTACAGGAATTGAAAAAAAATATAAGTGGAAACACATTGATGTTCTTTCACTGAAATACTTAAGACTATTGACCTATCAATAAAACTTCAATTGACTTGCAGATTTAATGTACTCTCTATCAAATTCCCAATGCTATTTTTGCAGAAAGAACAAAATGCACCTTAACTTTACATGGATGTCACAGGATAACACCTACCAGAATAATCTGGAAAATGAAGAGCACACATCATGATTTAAGGCATAATGTAAAGTCACAGTTATCAAAATAATATACTACAGACATAAAGATAAGCATAGAATAAGGGAAGAGTGTAGATGATCTAGACATGTATTTCTCCAATGTTACTGTGTTTGACAATCAACTGAGGCCTTGTTAAAACTCTTATTCTGATTTCGATTTTTGGGTTGGGTCTAAGTTTCTATATTTCTCACAGGTGTGTAACTGATGCCCATATTTTCAATTCCACAGTTCTAAATTCCATAAATGAATGAATGAATAAATGATGGATGGATGAATGAATGAATAAATAAAAAATAAAATAAAAATCATTGGTGGGACTGCATCAGTGGCTCAGTTGGGTAAGCGTCTATTTTGGCTCAGGTCGTGATCTCACAATTTTGGGACTGAGCCCCACAGCAGGCTTTGTGCCTCTCTAGAGATACACGAAAAATGGAGAGAAATCAAAGGAGTAAGTTAGGTCTAAGATCATGGCAATGGGAATCCGTCACAAGAAATGACTTGTGTAAGGAAATGCAAAGAAAGTACAGTACAACATTTTCAGAATACATTTCAATATCTTAGTGATGTTGTGGGGGGAAAAAAGAATAGAAAACCTCAGTAACCACAGAAACCATATAGCACATTGATTTTTAATACACTTCCATTTGAAATTGTAAAACTGATGAGGTGTTTAGAGAAACACAAATCATTCTATCACTCTGGTCTTGGTATAAGAAAAAAATTCTAAAACCAATAAAAAATAACTAACCATGAAGGATGAGATGATGAATTAGATTCCAAAAATATTAAGAATTTCTTTGCATCACAATCTTAAGAGATAGAAATAGAAGTAGAGTGATAGAGGAGAAAAAAGACTCATTCTTATAATATATGTAGAACTACAAAGACTAAAGAAAAAGATACCATAACAGAAAAAAAGGGGCACAGTAAGTAAGACACTTTGACAAAGAGATTATCCATAGGTTAATACCCAACTTCATACTAGTAGAGAGTAACAACACAACAAAAAAGCAAATAAAACCACAACTTGGTAACATCACTTGCTAACCCAAAGCCCGACACCAAAATCACATAAGCTACCACGTTTTAGAAGGCACGCAGATAAGCCAGAAATCCTAGGAATCACTGCTGGTATGTGTGAACAATCATGCAAGTTTTGGAGGGAAGGGTTTGGTAGTATCTATTAAAGCTGAACATATCTAACCCTAAGTACCCGGATTCCATTCCCATGTCGAACAGCCAGCAGATATGTGTACATGTTCCACTGAAAGACAAATCATAGATTTTACACGTCAGTACTAGTCATGACAGGCCTGCACGGAGAACCATCCCCCCTCCTGTTAACAATAGAAGGAGGCGGCTGGTATCCACACAACAGAACGGGATCGCTCCACTCTAATGAATAATGCACAATAACATGCAGGAAAACCAACCAATTCACAAATACTGAGAAAGAAAAAAAAAAAAAGCCAAATACAAGAGTCCCCACTGCCTGTTGCTATTTCCACAAAGTAAAAAAGGGAGCACAGCAATCCCTTGCCTTAGATGCTGAAATGGTGCTAAGCTTAAGGGAAAAGTTACTGAGACCTCAACGGGGATTCAGAGGACAATACTGTGTTTCATGACCTCAAAGGCTTATACAGATGAGATCAGTCTGTGAAATTCCATGAAGCTGTTCATTTGTGACCTGTACACGTGACGTCTTTTTTTTTTTTTTAAGATTTTATTTATTTATTTGACAGACAGAGATCACAAACAAGCAGAGAGGTGGGCAGAGAGAGGGGGGAAACAGACTCCCCACCAAGCAAAGAACCCAATGTGGGGCTTGATCCCAGGACCCCAAGACGATGACCTGGGCTGAAGGCAAAGGCTTAACCAACTGAGCCAACCAGATGACCCCAAAAATAATTTTTAAAAAATTAAATTAAAAATAGAAACAAAAGCCATATCATCAAAAACATAGATGTAAGTATGAACAATATACATATACTGACAAACTGAAATTAAAGTAGGAAGGAATTTCACACTGTGACTAGATTTCAAATGCATGCTTTAAAAAAAAATGCATGCTTTAATTTCTAGCTAAAGCAATATGTTACTGGAAACAGAATGGTCACATAGAAAGAATGAACTGTAGAATTATTTTTTAAAATATGAACACAGGGAAACACAAGAAACAAAGAGTTAAAAAAATAGATAAAGTCTAAAAAGAAACATAAAACAACTCAGTAAATGCAGACCCAACCTCCACTGGAACAGTGAACATAAATAAAAGAAACATTAATGGTAACAGTAAACTCTGCTTGAATATATTTCACTGGACTTTTCCTGGAGCTGTAACTAGAACAGGAAGATAAAAGCAAAAAGCAAAACAGAACAAAAAAATATTCCATGTGGTAACAACCAATCAAATAACCAGCATCACAATATAAATATTGTATAGAGAAATCTTTAATATGAAAGGAGTTTATCCCTGTTACTATTAGTTTAGTCTTTCAATATCAAATGTTACACTATGTAAGTATTCTACTTCATGGATGACAAACATTTTTGTGTGTATTTATACACAGAAAAATAAAAATATACACACATAAACACTGGCATATAGAGAAATACGTTTAGCTTGAAACACAAAACCATCCATCACAGAGGGATGACGGCATCAAACTAGCACCTGTCTGCATCAGACCTCCATGGCAACTCTCAGTACTCAGGGGTGAGGCCAAAGCAGCCCATGAATCCCAGAGACAAAGAGGGTCATTAGAAAAGTAAGAGGAGCGATTTCACTTTGATCACAAGGCACCTCACTAGAGCCAGCACAGCCCTACCATGTAGGACCAAAATGAACTACAGTTGTTCCACCAAGAACCACCACCCATGGGCATCCAGCATTCCCCAAATGGCAGGCCCCTTTCTGGGTGGCCCGCTGAGATCTCACATCATGGGGAACCCTGGGAGGAATCTGGTGCTGGACCAGAGGACCCCACAGACACGGGCAAGGTGGGCAGGGCTACAACAACCAGTGATCAAGGGCACCTCAGGCTCAGTCATTAAGTGTCTGCCTTCATTTGGCTCAGGTCATGATCCCGGGGTCCTGGGATGGAGCCCTGCATCAGGCTCCCTGCTCAGCGGGAAGCCTGCTTCTCCCTCTCCCTCTGCTTAGCTCCTCCCACCTGTGCTCTTTCTGACAAATAAATTAATTAAATCTTAAAAAAATAAAAAGGCGATCAGATCTTAGGAGACTGCCAGACTAGACTGTGTCCTGCCCTGCAGTCACACCAAGAGACCCCAGGGACCCTGCTCATATGAAGGACTAGATGGAACTACTTGGTCAAGGTTTGTCACCAGCTAGGCTTGTGTTTGGTCACCGCCAACACACTGCACTAGAGCATTAAGGACATTCTATCCCTCTGTTTGGGCAGGCCTGCAAGCAGGCAGTCCCTTTCCACTGCTGACCATAGCTTCCGCTGCTACCATACCAGGATGCCTGAACATAGGCCCTGGGCGAGCACAGAGCCCATGTCATATGGCTACTGAGGAAAGCAGCGAGCCAGTAGCATGGCCCAAGTGTGGATCATAAGGTGTCTCTGCAGGATGAACAGTGAACTTCTGTTGAATAGTGATCTGCGGGGGTCTCAGAGCCCAGCCTACTGTACTCTTTCTGCAACAGAGAATGGGCTTCAGTTCTGCCAATGTCTGTATATAACCTGGGGATCCACCAAACAGGGACTTGCCAGCGCTGGCTTGGAAAATGCTCAGGGGCCCACAGCTGCCAATGGGTACATGTCTGACCCTCTGTGAACACAGAAAATAACATTAGCAACCAAATTACTGCAAATGTTTAAACTAGAAGCTGCCACAGTCCCTGGGATACTTATAGAACGAATGACAAACAGTTGGCTACATTCAGATGACTAAGACTAGAACCTCTCAAAGGTGCCTTCATTCCATTCCAGTAAAGGGAAAGGTACAGATAGCAGCGTGAGCAATTCCGCAGGATTCCAGGGACCATATGGACCAGACAGACCACTGCAGTTTTCACACGCATGCAGGCTACTCAGCTTTCTTCCGAGGTTCAAAAACTACATTCAAATGGAGAACATTCCGCATGGAACAGGATGGCTGGGCTACCTTTTTCATGAAAAATAAAATCCAAAATATTCACCGAAGTCTCACATATTCCTCTGCATAATACCTACAATGTATGTCCCATGGTTACTGATGCTTTACCTATATTTTTTTAAGATTTTATTTATTTATTTGATAACAGAGAGAGAGATCACAAGTAGGCAGAAAGGCAGGCAGGGAGGGGGGCAGGAACCAGGCCCCCTGCTCAGCAGAGAGCCCAATGCGAGGCTTGATCACAGGACCCTGAGATCATGACCTGAGCTGAAGGCACAGGCTTACCCCACTGAGCCACCCAGGCACCAGATACTTTATCTATTTTAATGTATTTAATATCCTTAATTCTCTGTGTTAGTGATAATGTTATTGACCTTTCACTGGCCAAAATGATTCAGATACAAGAAGCTTGAGTGAATATCTCAATATTGGTAGACTCGGGGTTTGACCCTGGATACCGTGCACATCAACACGAGGCACCCTGGTCCAATGCTCTTCCAGAAGGTAACCTGTGCTTGCATTCTTTTTCATCTTTCACACTCAGTGGTTGAACCAAAAGCCCTCACATGGAGCAGGTTCCCTGAACTGGGACTTCAAAGTGAAAATTCCAGCTCAAACCACACACATGTAGCCTGAGTGGCTTTCCGGTTGACTACTTACGAACCAGACTCAGAGGTCAGGTGTCCAAGGTCATAACACAGGGAAGGCCCAGCACACAGAGGAGTCCACTTTCACACCTGGAGAACCAGGATTATGGACCTGTCCCCTGACTACATTTTGAATAGGCTAATACCCTTCTTGAGGAAGTGAGCTCTAAATGTGTCCCCAGACACTGGTTCTCAGCATCTGTTCCCTGGACAGGGACCTGAGAATGTGTAAGAAATTCAGGAGTTACACCCCAGACTTATTGACATGGTAATATAGGGATAGGCAAAGCAATCCAAGATTTCAAACTGTCCTGGTGACTCTGATGCAGGCAAAATCTGATTACCTCTGAAGGAAATGTCATGGGTCATCCTAGAGTTATCCACAGGTAACGCACTCTCAGAATCCCTCTATGCTTGTGATCATGCTACTGTTGTGACATATACTTAGACAACTCACACACTACATACATAAGACACATTTTCTTTTTTCATAAATTAATCTGACTCTAACGAAGTCTATCTTGGCTTCCTTCTTTTCCATCTCTGCTTTCTCTCAATACTCTCCTTGAGCTTTCTGGGATCACCCCAAACACACCTCTGGTTCCATTCTTGTATAAAGGCAATATAATTAGAATGAATGGGCACTTATATAAATATTTCATCAACTAAGTTATGACATGCACACGAGACATCGATACATGCCAAGTATTATATTGGGATGGAATCCAGCATTTTCACTGTCAATCTGTAGATGATGATTTTTACTGTTAGACCATAAATAATTGCAGGCTTAAGGAGCTCATCAACATTCAATTTGCATGCAGCATAAAATCCCTGAACATTGGGCGCCTGGGTGGCTCGGGGGTTAAAGCCTCTGCCTTCGGCTCAGGTCATGATCCCAGGGTCCTGAGATGGAGCCCTGCATCGGGCTCTCTGCTCAGCAGGGAGTTTGCTTCATCCTCTCTCTCTGCCTGCCTCTCTGCCAACTTGTGATCTCTGTCTGTTAAATAAATAAAATGTAAAAAAATAAAATAAAATAAAAGTCTTAAAAAAAAATAAAATCCCTGAGCATTAAGATTAAGGATACTCTAAATTTTAGCATCTTTTTAAAAAACAGGTTCGGTGCAGGGGTGCCTAGGTGGCTCAGTGGGTTCGGCCTCTACCTTTGGCTCGGGTCGTGGTCCCAGGGTCCTGGGATGGAGCCCCACATCCCGCTTTGTGCTCGGCAGGGAGCCTGCTTCCTCCTCTCTCTCTGCATGCCTCTCTGCCTACTTGTGTTCTTTGTTTGTCAAATAAGTAATTAAAATCTTTTAGAAAAAAATAAATAAATAAATAAATAAATAATAAAAAATATAAAAAACAGGTTCGGTGCAAAATGTGACTACCTTTTGCTCAGATGCTGAGAACCAGTTCACAGAACAAGAGTCATTTGCAAACATCTCTATGTCCACTTGTGCTACACTTGCACATTTCAACTTAGACTGGCTCCTATGACAGAGTTTTTTGGTCCACGGCATGCTGGGAGTAGGTTTTGGGGAGGATGGCCTTTCCTGAATGAACATGAAGAGGCATCAGTTCAAATTTCTTAAGTGGAACCAGACTTACACGGTCTCCCTTGCTGCCTTCAACATGGACTGATGCCTGGTGTGTCTATGGTGGGGGGAGCAGGTATCTTGGGGCCATGAGAGAGCTCATATGAACAGAATGTCTAGGGAGGACCATATCACAGAAGAGAAATAAAAGATGAGAGTGCACTCTGTGTGTCTGAGCCATTCTATCAGGCCTGAGTACCTATCTACTCACTGTATACATAACACAAAATACACATCTTCTTTTCTATGCATACACATCAGTCTTTTCTTTTTTATTAATTTTTTTCCAACTTTTTAAAAAATATTTTATTTATTTATTTGACAGAGAGAGAGATCACAAGTAGGTAGAGAGGCAGGCAAAGAGAGAGGGGGATGCAGGCTCCCTGCCAAGCAGGGAGCCCAATCTGGGGCTCCATCCCAGGACTCTGAGATCATGACCTGAGTTAAAGGCAGAGGCTTAACCCACTGAGCCACCCAGATGCCCCACACATCAGTCTTTTCTTGGTAGACCTGACCACAAAGTAACAGGTATTGAAAAATGCATTATTATCCCTCAGTTGGTCCAATGTTAAATGTGAAGATAACATGTACTTAATCTGATTAGTTTCTACAACCGATGTAAGTCCTCTTTCCGCTCAGGTTAGGAGGACTGTAGGGACAGCATGGGCTGTGAAACAACACAGGGACAGCTAGCCCCCAAATTGGGTAGGCTGTCTGAAGCAGAAATGGTCACTGCTGATGATTCCATTATCACCAAGGAATTAACAAATCTGTGAAGAAAGCATCTTACTTCTCTGAATCCTAGAAAATCCCCACCATTCTCAAGTCCCCATCTCTGTCACATTTGCTCATCACAAGTAGCTTCCTAAAGCCTTGCAGTGACCAAAGGAAGCTCCCTACAGAACTTGCCCACATCAAGAATTCTCCATATTTGGTGTTTTGTAGGACTTCTCTTCCTCTCAAACTAGGTCATCATCATGTTTTATCTGTCCTCACAACTCTCTCAGTGCCAAGTGTCTAAATCAATCCTGTGGCCCACTGATGGTGTTTTCCAAAGCTTCCAATGAAGTGGTAATGACAATGTATTTAAATCTGAGATATGGCCTCAAATTATCTTGTTACCAATGATTTACTAATAAACTAGAAAATTCCCTGGTACTTCTAAGGAGCTACAAGAGCCTGTGTGACTTGGGGGAGGAAAGAGGAGTGACGATGGGGCCTCCATAGCATAGAAAGGAAGGTCAGCTCTGATGCCTACACATCACCAGAATGGAGATAAGGAGACAGAAGAACTGGAGATGATTTGGAAAGGAAACGAGAAAAATTTACATTTCTAAATTCAGTCAGTAGCACAGCCTTGTTCAAGGGTCCTCTCCCACATGAAGAATTCATGCCAAAGCAATAGCCTAGACGTGTTTCATCTCTTACCCTAAGCTACATCATCACTCCTTTTCCCCCCCATTTTTTAAAACACTTTATTCATTTATTTGACAGAAAGGGAGAGGGTGAGAGCACAAGCAGAGGGAGTGACAGGTAAAGGGAGAAGCAGGCTCCCTGCTGAGCAAGGAGCCCAATACCGGACTCGATTTTGGGACACTGGGATCATGATCTGAGTGGAAGACAGAGGCTTAACCCACTGAGCCACCCAAGCGTTCTGAAGTCTCTACATTTTCACCTAATCAAACTGTTACAGTGAAGAGAGCAACCTGGATGACATCACTTCCAAGAAAGGAAGGTAACTTCTCCAATCACAAAGGAAAGAGTGAATGTTATCAATTAAACTACATGGAATATCATGTGCTACCTGGAGAATTACTCCCATGTGCACATTAAATTCTGAACACCAAGTCATTTCATGCAAACTGTTTGTAAAATCCTTGAGATTTTAAGATTATGCAGATTGAAAGAAGAGAAGAAGAGTGGATCCTACACGAGTTAACCCAGGTACACAAGATAGGATTTACATGCGGAGAGTCTCAAACCAAGATACTTGAGATTTAGGAATTATCTAAGTTCCGTACTATTCCTAAAATGAATATATAATACTTTTGCTTGCTAGGAAATCATCAATTTTGAAACCTGGAAATGTGCTCCCCAAAGCCAATATTTCTTTCCCTTCTGAAGACACAGGTGCAATACACACATCTATGTGGTTTCTCCTAGTTGGTGCTGTTACTCAAAAATCTATTTTTAGGGAGCCTGTGTGGCTCAGTGGATTAACCCTCTGCATCTGACTCGGGTGATGATATCAGGGTCTTGGGATCCAGCCCTGCGTCAGGCTCTCTGTTCAGCGGGGAGACTGCTTCCCTCTCTCTCTCTGCCTGACTCTCTCCCTACTTGTGATCTCTCTCTCTCTGTCAAATTAATAAATAAAATCTTTAAAAAAATTACTTTCAGTTCAAGAAAGTGTTTCTCTCATGCAAGGAAAATATAAATTCACCAATAGATGATGAAATGAATTCTATTATTATGACAAATCCACAGACATGATACAACATACACTGACCACTGACCAATGAACTACGCAAGAGGAGTAACATAGTATGTATGCATAATATTGATAAAGACCAACGCATAATTTTTTGGCAAAGGGCCTAAAAGTGATTTAGACTTGAGGAAAACTCACATTGTCTTAAAATCTATTGAGTTAAAAATTGTCACCCTATAATAAAACACATTGTCTTAAAATCTACTGAGTTAAAAATTGTCATCCTGTAATAAAACACACAGGTAAAAAGGAAATCCAGACGACTTGGTGATATGGGAAGTCCAAGACAAAAAGAAGCACATGATTATGGAATTGCAAAGCCAGAGTGTGTCCAAATTTAATACAAAACATTTTACATAAAAAAGGATGAGTTATTTAAAAGAAAAACCACCGTGTAACCGTATTTTTAATCTGTGACTGTGACCCCATAAAAAACAAGCACTGGAATTATTGGTATGTCTTCACAGACAGTCAAATTGCAATGAAAAATCATTAATATCAACCAGAAAAACATATAATGAAAAATTTTACCAATAAGGACTTATAAGACATTAAAAGTATATCATGTTATTAAAAAAGTCCTCTTTTGATGCAGAATGTATAATTCATTCTGTAGAACAGTAAGCAAAAGCCTTTCATTTCCAGATGAGCAATACCCCCAACACTCTAAAATATACTGACAAAGACTTTACATAAGTATTTGGATAAATTCACATATATTCTGAAGAGAGGAGAACAAAAATCTAATGCCTGACCTTCTCTGATATAAAACTACATTTATAAACAGAAGATTTTCTTAAACATGGGGAATGTACTAATTATCTACCTCATTTCTTTTAAAGCACATGCCCATGTCCTATCAGGATTTGGGATCTAAAGAAACATCAGAAATGAATCTCGGGGCACCTGGGTGGCTCAGTGGGTTAAGCCTCTGCCTTTGGCTCAGGTCATGATCTCAGGGTTGTGGGATCAAGCCCTGCATAGGGCTCTCTGCTAGGTGGGGAGCCTTCTTCCTCCTCTCTCTGCCTATGTGTGATCTCTGTCTGCCAAAGAAATAAATAAAGTCTTATTAAAAAAAAGAAAAAAAGAAATGAACATCAACTACAACTAATTAAAAAATAAAAACAAACATGGTAAAGTCACAATAACTTTATACAAAATGAAATTATGAAATGATGTAATTATTAATAAATAAGGCAACAACTGAGACTGTATTATTGGCTACAAATGTTGAGTTCCAAATGTTCTGGCCCTCCCCATGGCATTATTTAGGTATGAATTCTAGGAAACAAACAGATACATTACTTCACCACTGAGGAATTGAATACAGAGTGGAAACATTTCTACTATTAGTTCATACAAAACTTACCTGGAAGGGGAGATACCAGGATCAAGTTCATATGAAGCAAAACCAACTTTTTTGAAGGGGAGTAAAGGATTAGACCTTGTCATTTCAGGGAGGTACTTTCTGATCTGATAATGTTACTAAGTCTCAATTTTGTATAATTCAGATTAAAGCCTCCATAAATTGGAAAGCATAAATCAGAAAATATGGGATCTCTGTCTCCAGTGCTCCCAGCATTTCTGCACCAAATCCCATTATGCCCACCACTACCCTCACATGCATCTCACATGAGACAAAACAGAATTTACAGAGGGCTCAACACTAAGGTTTTTAGAAATAGGGTGACTACCCTGGGTCCCTCATGGCAATGGAGAAGCTCTCAGCTCATGGAGGCCTTTCCACTCCCAGGGCAGTTGCCTGGCCCTCACTGTGGATGCAGTGGAGCAGCACTTGAGCTGAAGGAGAATCCCTAGAGAATGTAACAACCTGATAATCTTGGATAGCAGATGTCCCTCAGTGACAAGGACACTAGCACCACCAGGCTTCCTAAACAAATCTCCATTCAAGGAAATTGACTCAAACCACACTTTAAGGTCCATCATCCTCCTTCACATTTGGACGTCACTTCTGTCACCCGCTTCATTCATTCCCACCTACCTGGATGGATGACAACTGTCTCCTTTCTTATCACATCCCAGAGCTGCTGCTTTTGTTCTAAAAAGGAGACAAAGTCTGGCTTGGATATAATGAGGCCTGTTTTTTATTAAAAAATAAAGTGAGTATCACTAGAGATTCTTTCAATCACAGTTGTGTTCAGTAGAGAAGAGAGGAAACTGCAGAATTCTAGAAAAACATTTCCCACATCCTGTTGCCCAACAGACCCTTTAAAACACACAGGAGGTACTTCCAAAGTTCAAATCCTGACCTCCACTTCCAGGTACCACCTACACAACAGTGGGTGGAAACTGGAGTAGAAGACGTGGGCAGCACCATTTTATGCCACTCAGTGTTTAGAATGACCAGGAATCTACAGAAGTGATGAAGAAGATGAAACTAGAGCTGAAAAGGACACATCAGGAAGATTTCTCTCTCCATCTACAAATCCCAACTTATTTCCCTTTTTGCCTGGACCTGAATTCCAGTCACTCACACAGGAATCTTCCAAGACACAGTCTTCACAGGAAGGAACAAAACCCAGAGTGGGATTTGGAAATCTGGAAGGACTTATTCTCACCCAAGAAGACAAGGTGTCCATAATTCTCTAACATCACATCCCTGTACAGTTGCCGCTGAGTGTGGGTCAGGCATCCCCACTCCTCCTCAGAGAATTCTATGGCCACATCCCTGAAGGTCAGCTGTCCCTGCAATAAATACCACAGTCACCAAGTGGCCACTGAAAGAGTTCACGATGGTCCCCAAGATGATAGGAGTTAATGTGATTAGCCAGACCCAAGACTTGACCTTCTCCAGGTACCTGTTTCTACCCTCTAACCTCTGTCCCATATTTTTCTTACCCTCGTGTTTCCACCTTATCTTTTACCTCATTCAACACCCCCCCACACACAATCTCTGGCAAAACAAACGGAAACTATCCAACAAAAGTACAAACTGTCTTGAGGAAGAGCTGAGGCGGCCCAGTTTGAGCTTAAGTCCAGACTCACACCTAAGCAGATGCACCAAGGAGTAACCTATGGAGTGATCTATAGAGTTCCCTTTATTTTAGTATTAAAATCTCCACCCAAAGAGGAACTCAAAAATCATGTAACTAACATACAGAGTATGTACAGAAGTGGTTTGTGTTTTGTTTTGTTTTTTTTTCTTTAAGACTTTATTATTTGAGGGGAGCCTGGGTGGCTCAGTGGGTTAAAGCCTCTGCCTTCTACTCAGGACATAATCCCAGGGTCCTGGAATCGAGCCCCACATGGGGCTCTATGCTCAGCGGGGAGCCTAATTCCTCCTCTCTCTCTGCCTGCCTCTCTGCCTACTTGTGATCTCTGTCAAATAAATAAATAAACTCTTAAAAAAAAAAGATTTTGTTATTTGAGGGTGTGTGGGTGGCTCAGTGGGTTAAGCCAATGCCTTTGGCTCAGGTCATGATCTCAGGGTCCTGGGATAGAGTCCCGCATAGGGACTCATCTCAGTAGGGGGCCTGCTTCCCTTCCCCCTCTCTCTGCCTGCCTCTCTGTCTACTTGTGATCTCTATCAAATAAGTAAATAAAATCTTAAAAATAAAAGATTTTATTATTTGACAGAGAGAGACAATGAGAGAGGAAACACAAGCAGGGGGAGTGGGAGAGGAAGAAGCAGGCTCCCCATGGAGCAGGCCCCTGGGATCGTAACCAGACACGAAGGAAGATGCTTAATGACTGAGGCCCCCAGAGGCCTGAGAAGTTTTTTCTTGAGACTCTTGTGTCACCTTTTGCCCAGCTCTACACAAGACCAGACTCCACTTTCTGAACATCCACCCTAACCCCAAGTAACAGGAAATCAGTCCCCCTTGCTCTGTCAGTGTCTTATTTGGAACTTATTCCCTGTGACGCACCCCGCCTTTTTTTTTTTTTTAAGGCAAGTCAAGTTTCCACTGTGTGACCACCATCACCCCATCCCTGTGTACTTTCTGTGACTCACCAAGCAGTGAACCCATGTTAGTCCCATTTTATTAGGACAACTTGTTCTGCCCTCAAGACTATCCTCCTTTGTACAGGAAGATAATTATTAACTCAGTAAGAGGCGCTAATGTATTCTCTGGCTTTGAGGTAAGAGGACCCACAAAATCAGTATAATACTGTGTGTTCATCCAAAACAACTTGTTAAACGAAGGCATCAACAGAGGCATACACATTTTTTATACCGTGTTAACATCATACAGTGTAAGTAGTGTCTGCTTCTTAGGTGGGATGTTTTAGTGGGTTACAAACATACTTATTAAATTCTAAGAGGGCAGGGGAAATCTTACATACATGCAAATTCTGTTCTGGAGTACTGGGTTGGAATGCGAGTCTGCATTTCTAAGAGAGCAATAGCCCAACTCCCAAGGGATACGCTTTGGAGTAACAAAGAGGTAGAACTCTGAGGAGGAATTCTTGGAGGACTTGGAACAGAAATGTGTGTTTGTTTGTTTAAACTGGTTTTCATTTTTTTTTTTTTTTATTTGAGAGAGAGAGAGAGGGAGAAGGAGAGCGTGCTCACACAAGAAATAACAAGGCTGGGGGAAGAATAGAGGGCCGGTAGCAAAGGGAGAGGGATAAGCAGACTCCCACCTGAGCAGGGAACCCAACACAGGGCTCCATCCCAGGACTCATGGCACCATGACCCAAGCCAAAGTTGGACAGTTCACTGACTGAGCCACCCACGCATGCCTGAGTGGGTTTTATACCAATTATAGATTCTACTGGCAAAGCAAGAAAGACAACAATCCTTTCTCACCATTTCCTAGTTTCTAGAGAGCTCCTAACACTTGTTCATAAATTAAGGGAAAATGCATAATAACCATCTCAGAAAACAAATACATTATTCAAACATCCAGTGACATGCAAGGGATCAAGATTTCACCAAGGTGTTGTGACCTAGAGTCACTAAAATGACACAGAGGTCATTATGCAGAGAGACCCTAAAGCAGTGTTCATAGCAGGGGTCAAACCAGAGAAGAACGAGGGAAACAAGAACTGATTCACCCAGCACGGATCTGCCATTGTACATTCAAGGACACACCCAGACATTTAGAAAGTGGTTACCCCCAAAGGAAAAGAGACAGAATAGAAACTTTTCATGTCGACTATTTTAAGAAACATTTTCAGAGACGATACATAAATCTTTTTCCCCATGATTTATGTCTTTTATTCACATTGTCAACACAAACACACAGAATGACAGAAAGAGAACAGCTCTTATTTCTGAGTCTACTAGGATGAGGGATAGAAGCAAATAATGTTCACCTGGATCCCAGAAGTCTGACCCATGGTCTCTATGGTCTCTATGGATGGCTCGAGAACCATCAAATAAAGGCAAACTGCTGCATTCCAGTTAGATCTTGTGACTGCCTGTACATTGCAGCTAAAATTAATACAGAACTCATTAGCACCAGAGAAATCTTGCAAAAGTAGTACAAGTACACATTCGAAGAAAGTGATGATCTTACACTCCCTGCACACCCCCACAAAATCTAAGCAGAGAACCACCAGGTTCATCACCACCTGGCCAGAAATCAAGAGCACAATGCTTAACCCACTGAGCCAACCAGGCGCCCCTGTTTTTCACATTTTAAGGAGCAAGACTCACTCCCTGGGATTAACCTGCAAACTCTCTGAGTGATTCTGGATCTCCTATCCATCCTGTTTATACATTTTCTTAACCCTGGGATGCACAGAGCTGATAAAGCATTCCCATGGGACATAAATGAAAATGCTTTCCTCCGCTGATGTCCCAAGGAAATATTTTCAATACATACCGGACTTTACTTAATTCAAAGTGACAACGGTTGGTGCCCTATTGGAAGGCAGGTTCTAAGAAGGATCTGGGATACTGGGGAGAAGGGTTCTAAAGACCTAACTTTGAGTATTATTTCTGAAAAGGTTTTAAAAATAGGTACAAATATAAGGAAGAAACATCAGAGCTACAGAAATCAAGATTCGTAATTTCTAAACACGAGGAATTTCCGGAGAAAAGAATGACGTGACCTGTGAACTGGGACTCATGACTTACGGAGCACCCAGCCATTTCTGCTCTTGCATCGTTCTTTAGATTTCTTTCTCACAAGGTTTCTGCGGAGAAATCACAGCTTTGTCACAGAACTGCTTTTAACATCGCCAATGGAGACTCTTCACCTGAAAATGGCTCAGCTACCGGCAGGATCCTAAAATGCAGAAAAGGCCCAAATTCCTAGCCTTTGGGTCAGGAGCTAGTCAGAAACCGTGAGTTCCTGCTGGGAGGGCAATCCCTGCCTTTTCCTTCTCTGCTTTCAGGGGCGTCTCCCCTCCCACAGAGCCCACAACTTTGGCTTCAGTGTAGGAAGCCTGTTCTCCACGGACCTAACCCTGCAGACTCGTGGAGTGAATGAGCAGGAGGCTGGCTGAGGACAAAGCAAAAGCTGGCGCCTTGCACCCCCCCTTCACCTGCTCCCCTCCATGTGTGTGGCATTCCTCAGGCACCCCTGACCGCCATAAAACGATAAATAGTTAACTTGCAGAGATCACAGTCATGCAAGGTAGGAGTCTCCCCTGGTTTGCAAATATCCTTGAGATTTACAACAAAGAAATTACCTTATCAATAGCCCTAATGTCACCCTCCCCTCCATGAAAAACCGAAGGAGGCGGAGGTAGAAGGAAAAGTAAATACTTTCAAACCTAAATCTCATTAACAGGAATGCTTGATAGCAGGAATGTAACATTCCACCAGGAGACTCCCAATTGTGTTCAAACTATCAATCAATAAGCTCAGCCCCACCCGAAACTTGTTTGTATCTGTCTATAAAAATCCTGCACCAGACCCAGCTCTGGACCTCTAGGCGTTATCGGCAACGAGCGGCGCAGAGGTCCAGGTTCGAACCTGCAATAAACGACCCTTGCTGATTGGCTTTGACTCACGTCTCTGGTGGTCTTTTAAGGTGGGGGTAATACTCTATTGGCATTTCAGGAGCAGAAACCCTCTTAACCCTCCAGAAGCCAAAGCCCCCTCTCCACTAGTAAAATAAGCCGAATAACCTCGTGCTCACCTCCGGCCTCACTGAGAATCACCTGGAGCCCGTAATTAACACAACAATGTTGTCTCCACCCAAACCGACAGACAGACTGAGAGGGAGGCCAACAGATCGGATCCTTTTAAATCTTCCAGCCTGATCCTATAGGGAAGCATCTGGGAGGACACCATGCAAAGCAGGGGAACCAAGGCTGGGGCTGGGAGCACAGTTTGAGCCCTGCCTTCTCCAGGACCACAGTTTCTGGAGACTTCCTCCTTCTCCTTCCATCTGGACCCAACTTTCCCATAGAAATGCAAATGTCTCTTTCAAAGTAAACACAGGATTTCAGAGTTTTTCCTTTATCTGCTGTTTCTTTAAAATACCAGTCTGTAATAATCTTTAGACCAAGGAGACACATTTTAGGGTGACAAATTGCTCCCCCTCCATTAGGTAAATGTTTATTTCCATAACTACCTGCCACACAATTTTCCAAAGTGGATGTATGTTTTTACCCTCCAATCAGTAATATGATAATTCTCTTTTTTTCTTTTCTTTCTTTTTTTTTTTTTATATGACAGATTCCAAGTAGGCAGAGAGAGAGGAGGAAGCAGGCTCCCCAGTGAGCAGAGAGCCTGATGCAGAGCTTGATCGCAGGACCCTGGGATCATGACCTGAGCTTAAGGCAGAGGCTTCACCCACAGAGCCACCCAGGCACCCCCAATATGAGAATTCTAATTCTTAGCATTCTCACTGAAATTTGGTGCTATACTTTTTATTTTACTCATTCTAGAAAATATTAAGTGCTTTCTCAACTGTAAAATAGGAAAAGGTCTTACTACAGTTGTCCTGATGCCTGAAAAGGAAACCACTTAAAAACATCAAGTTGAATAAATATCCAAACGGCTGCATCAATGTTTCAGCGAACTCCAGGACGAGCTAAGCAACTTTCTTTCCCTCTCTTCGGTAAACCTCCCCCCTTCTCATCTCATCCCCTCATTTCAGGAAGCTGGTTCCACCCTGACAGCATGGTCAACGTGGCTGGCAGCACAGACACAATTCCTCTGGAAATCGGCCATTATCCAGCATCTCCCTACAAAACCTTGGCCCCTTCTTCTGGGTGGGCTGCAGTTTTCATGGCCCCGACCTGCTGAGGCCTCCTTGGCTGGCAAAGCAATGAAGCTCTGGCTGCCCTCAATCTTCAGCTCTGTGTTCTGTTCTGGGGCTTGTTAGGTCCCCCCAAGAATGGGTCCATGATTAAACGTGTGAGACTGATATAAAGCCAAGGTCAAGCAAAGCTTTATTCTGCCCCAAGCATCAAGAATCAGACCGAACGTTCAGGGACACACCTCTTACAAGAGAGGGCAAACTTTCTCTGTTGCACAGACTGACTTTTAAGGGCAAAGGCCATGCGGTTGGGCCTGGCCATGCACAGGTGGCCAATGAAACTGTAACACACAGAGAAAGCTGCACAGTCATGCTAGGTGACCAATTGAATGACAATTTACCTTAGACATTTGTGCCAGCCTATCACCTTGCTCAGAATTGGCACCCAAAAGGTGCCCAAAGGGCAGGGCCCATACTCCTTGGTAACTAGGAATAAAGTAGGCATCACCCACTGATCGGATGTCTCCACCTGGCCTGACCCACCCTTGTATCTGGGCTTTGTGACCTAGGGCTGGTTTCTGGGACTTGTTTTTAAGTAAGTCGCCTGGGGAAAGGGGAGCAGGGACAGTTTAAGGGTTAAACAACAAGGTTATTGTTTAACCTTAACGGAAGGCTCTTGCTAAATAGGTCCTTACAGGCTGAAGTGTGGTCAGTTCACACAACGGAATGAATGTGAGGACAGGAAAATTTGTTTTTCTTACTCCATTCTCCATTCCTTGGTTTGCTGAATACTTAAAATGAGGTAAGACAGATTCATGAGAAAAAAATAATAATTTCTTAATTATGAGAGCCTGAAAGACATGAGGCTCAAAGATGAAATCGACATCGAATAATGCATTGCCGTCCAGGTAGACAACTCTTGAGGATGTAAAAAGTTAATCTTTGGTGTTAGCAGTCTTTCTGATCAAGGTCCTCCATCCAATCATTCTTGGTTTGTATCACAAAGAAGGTAATTTATACCCTCCTGTTTTTGCATACTTGGTACTTTTGGTACCTGCGGGAAGCAGGGCACAGAAGAGAACCCAGAAGAGCCCCAGGGCAGGAGTTGGGACTCCTTAGCTCCCTAGGTCGTCCATCTTGGAACACAGGTTTTCCTTATCACTACAGGACAGTTTTCTTCCTCACTTTACACATGTCCTAGTGATTTACAAGAAGCTTTCTTATCTATCTATAGCCTAACTTCCAGAGACCCATTAACTCAGTTTCCTGAGGCCCTAACATCACCCTCCCCTCCACAAAATTGAGGGAGGCTGAGGCAGAAGGAAAGGTACGTAAAATTAAATTTCTTCTAAACCTGAAACCAAACCACAAGGATGTGTGATAGAAGAATACAACAGTCCTCTAGGAAGGTGGCAACTGTCTTCATATCCTTAGCTCACTGGAGGGAAAAACAGCCTTTGCTTGACAATAACCAGGTCCCCATTCTCTTTTGAGTCTTCTTTCCCATATGACAGTCTTTCTGGACACCCCGTTTGTCCTCAACTCCCCAGCTCCCAATTATATAATCAGTGACATATCAGGAAAATGAGCAGCTCTTTCTGCCTAGGGGTCCTGTCCCGGTGCTTTAAGAAACCACCGATTTACACCAAAGACATCTCAAGAATTCTTTCTTGGTCATCAGCTCCGGATTCCACCCCACTGAACCACGCCTATATTTCAAAAACCCCGGCAAGTTCCATATTGCTTATTGGTGGATGGACAGAGTCATGAGAGCCTTTAAGAATGTAGCAACCAGCACTTATCAGCACTTGCTAGATCCTTATCCTAACTATGCAGGCTGTAAGTCAGACTTCTGGACTAAAAGTGAGTGTTTTGTTTCTATGTCTCATCTTTTCACCAAGTAACAATTTTCTGTCATTAGGTTACTTTTTTGTAGCTCCAAGTTTTCTTTGGATTCCACTTCATTTGCACATAGTATTAGTTACAGCAGGAGAATTTCTATTCTCCACTTACATACAACACCCAGCAGTCATCACGGTTTGCTACTTAACCCATCACCCATTGCATCCACCCCTCCCACCCACTCCCTATCCAACCACCTTTAGGTTGTTCTCCACAGTTAAGAGTCTGTCCTGTGGGGGCACCCGGGTGGCTCAGTCACTGAGCATCTGCCTTCAGCTCAGGTCATTATCCCAGGGTCCTGGGATCAAGACCTACATTGGGCTCCTTGCTCTGTGGGAAGCCTACTGCTCCCTCTCCCCCTGCTTGCATTTCCTGTCAAATAAAATCTTTTTAATATTTTATTTATTTATCTGACAGAGAGACATCACAAGTAGGCAGGGAGGCAGACAGAGAGAAGGGGAAGGAAAAAGCGAAATCCTTATTGAATATGGTGCTTTCAGTTTGCGGAATAGAGAAATAAGGCATCTGACTGGGAAGATCTCATGGAAAATAACATGGCATGTGATGAAACCAGAGATATTTGTTACTTGAATTGTATTGTAACCTCATTTTGGTGAGGACTAGTCCTCTTCTGGTTATAAGTCACAGACTCTGAGAGGGTATGTGGTTCTGCTTCTGTTTGTGTGCCTGAAGTTGTTTTGTGGCCAGCAATGGAAATCAGTGTTTCTGACTTGCAACACTTGGATGGACTGTTTTCAGGCAGATATGCTCACTACCTCTCACTGCTGAACTGATTCTCTAACAAATCTGTGCCACATAAAGATGCAGAGCCTAGAACTATGCCTACTACCATGCTGAGGAAAGGGAGGAAGTTACCACACAGCAGTGGAGCATCTTCCCTGAAGGATCACCCAACCACAGTGGATCTGACCTTGACTGGGATGATCTAAATAGGAAATGATGAAGCGACCACAGCACATGCCTTGCTGATCTGGCCTATTCCACTGTCCAGAAGGCTTCTTCATCTCAAACATCTATTCTACCATATGACATCCTAAAGCTGTCCACATGATTGCATTATCCAACACCCTCCTCCATCCCTTGTCATGGATCTAGGCAGGAAAGTACAGTCATCACTGACATTGAACAGCATTAGTCCTCAGGAAGACACAGGAGGTCGATCAAATCATAAGGATAAAGCAGGACCTCCCCAATCCTGAAAAACCCACATATGCCATTTCCTTTCCCAATTACATGTATTCATCAGATGATACCAGCAAGAGCTGCCTGTGCCTTTGCAGTGACTTAAAGGGTCTATCCCCACGTGGGAAAGAGTTCCTCACATTTCCTTTCAATAGGTACTGTCGTTCTCTCGAAGGATGGTGCCTTCCTCAAATTTTACTTAGATTCACATCCCACATCATTCATGTTAGAATTAATACCCATCGGCTTTCCATCTGTCTAATCTCAATGAAGCATTTTCTGAGGACACTCTCTCTATAGCACAAGCAAAACAGAATGGTTGTGGTACCTACGTAGCTGGAAAGAAAAATTAGGGTTGGGGCGCCTGGGTGGCTCAGTGGGTTAAAGCCTCTGCCTTCGGCTCGGGTCATGATCCCAGCGTTCTGGGTTCGAGCCCCACATCAGGCTCTCTGCTCAGCAGGGAGCCTGCTTCCTCCTCTCTCTCTGCCTGCCTCTCTGCTTACTTGTGGTCTCTGTCTGTCAAATAAATAAATAAAATCTTTAAAAAAAAAAAGAAAAATTAGGGTGAATACAACTGGAGATCTGGAGATATCTTCTACATCTAGGGAGTCACTAGAGAAACTCTGGACACTTCTCCTCTACATACTAATTCTTCATCTTGAATATTTTCTGTATTTTCCCTGGGCTACCACATGACTCCTATTGGGATAGATTTCTCTTTCTTATGTGTGTATCTATGACACACATAGCATGGTCATATGTGCATGTGTATACCTCGTAGACACATCAAAATACCACTCAGTGTAGGACATGGGGCACATGCTTTCATTTGGGGCCATGGTGCAGTGCTAGAGAGTCCCAAGTCTAAGTCCAGAATATGCCATTCCAATTAAAACATATTTAGGGAAGGCCTGGGGGAGGGGGCGTCTTCTCGATGGGTTATAGGAGGGAAGGCATTGCAAAAAATAGAGATGGGGGATCCTGGGTGGTTCAGTGGGTTAAAGCCTCTGATTTCAGCTCAGGTCATGATCCCAGGGTCCTGGAATGGAGTCCCACATCAGGCTCTATACTCAGCATGCTTCCCTTCCTCTCTCTGCCTATTGTGACCTCTGTGAAATAAATAAATAAAATCTTTTTAAAAATCTTAAAAAAGTAAAAAGGAAAGGAATAGGGATGCTGGCTCATAAGGATGGAGTGCAGATCTCATATGAGATGTTCCACTATCCTGTCACTCTGCACTGTGCTGACTGAGGAATGCACTCGTGAGAAGGGTTACTGTCACTGCAAGTCCCCTGCAAACCTGCTGGCTACACAAAATCAATGCCAAGTAGCAGCATCATGGAGTACGTGAGCTAAAACACCAACAATACCTCTATGCTACATGCCACAGTAATACACCCACAATACTATCATCATATTCACAAAGAGGAGAAAATCATAGCATAGACTAGGGAAAAAACAATCACATATCCCTTAACCCTTCAGAGCACTGGGAAAATGGATTCCTAAGTAAGTTGTTTTACCAGTACCAAACAGGTGATTGATTCCATCATTTACCTGCAACTTTCTTCAATGAGAGAGATTAACAATGTAGGTAGGATAACACCTCATTCATGACACACCCATATCAATACATGAAAAACCACTAGGTTTTATTAATGAAAATATATTAAGTTTACACATACACTAAGTTATGCATTTCAAATCCAGTCTATCTTCACTGTTTGAAATACAGAATACACATGTGCAAAACCGTTCAAGTGTTGTTGGAAGGATGTGGAATACCTACTTCCCAAAATTTCAATACTGAGGTACATTCCTAAGAAATGTGTATGTTCAGTGGTATGGCACTGTATGGAAGAGTTAGCTACCCTCCTTCAGGCACCTGTCACGGTTTCCTCATTTAACCACATCAATTCATACTCTCTAATGATTGTGCTTACAAAGAAGCATCGCTAGTGTACTGCCTGCCACCTCCTTTTTCTTAAAGAACAATTAGTAAAACCTTCTATTTCTAATATTGAGAAAGTTCTTTACTTTAAAACATGGAGCAGTATATGTTCTGAACACCTACTTCATGGTAACCTACATCAATGTTGTAACCATAAGCATCTCCATGGTGATTTTCCTCATATGTTGTATATTATACGGTCCTACATCTTCCATGGAAAATTAGGCATGTGTGTGTCCCACTTAATGTAACAGGGCACTTAGTATCTTTGATGGAGCAACAGTCAGCCACATGGTCTTCCAGATTCAGTAGGAATAAAGGGATTCTTGGTAGAGATTTCAGAGTAAAATAAAACTGTTTGTCACAAATCTCAAATAAGGTCAATGTAAAAAATGTTAAAAAATATATTGAAATTAAACACACATAAAAGCCTATCTACTAAATCTGTTAAAACAGGATAGTATATACATTTTTTAAGTGTTTGATTTTTCCTTGTAGTAACTATTTTCAGAGTAATGTCTGAATTGAGTTCCTTCATTTGTTACATTTATTGGCATTTAAGTTCAAATAGAAAGTCATCTAAATATTTATGTCCTTAAATTTACTTTATTTAATGCACTCTCCGATGTTTGCTCCGGTGTATATTAAAATGAAGGTCTTTCCACATTCATTAGTTCCAAGGGTTTAAATCTAGAAAGCATTTTGTGATATTCAATAAATACTGAATTCCAGAAAAGGTGTGTCTTGTCCACTTTCTTTATATTTTACTGTTCTTCTGCTACATGTAACTATGATTTGAAGTAAGTTGGGAGTTCCACTGAGACATCGGACACATTCTATGTATACAGTTACTCTCCTATATAAAATCTCTGACATGAAGTAAATGAAGAAAAGACCATAGATGTTTTTACACATACATTAGGTCTGTAGATTACTCTCCTCTTATGAATTTGGCGATGTCGAGTAAGATTTGAGGGCCACATAAAGGTCTTGCCACATTCTTCACATTCGCAAGGTTTCTCTCCAGTATGAATTCGGTGATGTGCAGTAAGTCTTGAGCTGTCATGAAAGGCCTTGCCACATTTGTTACATTGGTAAGGCTTCTCTCCAGTGTGAATTCGATGATGTTTAGTAAGGGATGTGACCCACATATAGGCCTTTCCACAGTCGTTACATTTGTAAGGTTTTTCTCCAGTGTGAATTTGGTGATGTTTCATAATATCTGAGGGCATCTTAAAGGCCTTGCCACACTGTTTACATTTGTAAGGTTTCTCTCCAGTATGAACTCGGTGATGCTGAAGAACCCCTGAGCTCTGCTTAAAGGCCTTTTCACATTCTTGACATTGGTAAGGTTTCTCTCCAGTTATGAATTCTGTAATGTTGGGTAAGCACTGAGCTCTGGTTAAAGGTCTTGCCACATTCATGACATTGGTAAGGTTTCTGTCCTGTATGAAGTCTGCGATGTTGAGTAAAGTCTGTAGGGCGCATAAAGGCCTTGCCACATTCTTTTTTTTTTTTTAAAGATTTTATTTATTTGACAGACAGAGATCACAAGTAGGCAGAGAGGCAGGCAGAGAGAGAAGGAGGAAAAGCAGGCTCCCTGCTGAGCAGAGAGCCCGATGCAGAGCTCTATCCCAGGACCCTGAGATCATGACCTGAGACGAAGGCAGCGGCTTAACCCACTGAGCCACCCAGGCGCCCGCCTTGCCACATTCTTGACCTTGGTAAGGTTTCTATCCAGTATGGACTCAGTGACATCGAGTAACGTCTGAACGCCACTTAAAAGCCTTACCACATATGTGACATTGGTAACGTTTCTCTCCAGTATGAGTTTGGTGACTTCCAGTAAGGGTGGAGGGCAATGTAGATGCTTTCACACCTTTTGCCCATTTGTACTGTTTCACTCCAGTATGGGTTGGCTTATGTCCCTTTACTGATGAAGGGTCCTTAAAAGGTTTACCACATTCCTTGCATTTACATATTCTGCATATTTTCTCTCCAGAATGCATTCACGGGAACTGAGATAATGTCGAGTGGCAGTCAAAGGATTTACAACATTCCTTAAAAATACAAGTTTTCTCACGCTTAGGAATTGTCTTGTTTTTGTTTGGTCTTGATGACTGCCTAAACACGGTCCCTGGTTTATTACATGTGAATGGGCTTTTTCCCTCATAAATTCTCTGATGATTAGCAACACTGGAGAACTGGTTAAGAGCTTTCCCACATTCATTATCCTTGAGAGGACTGTGTACTGAAGGTAGTATACTGAGGTTAGAGCTTGGATGAAAGCCTTCCCCACATTTATCACATTCATAATGGTTCTCCACAAACCTATTCCTGACACATCTGTGAACATGGGAGCCCTGGTTCAATGTTTTCTCAGATTCAGTGCACTGAGCAATTCTGTCTCCAGTGAGAAGCCTCTGGTCATACTGTAGGGTTGACTCCTTGGTGAAGCCCCTGTAGAATGGATCCCACTGAGCACTTTGTTTTTCATTTCTGAATCTCTGATTTAAGGTCAGGCCAGTCCTATCTTCCAAATGGCTCAAATCATTATTCTCAGCATGGACTAGGTTACTTTCCAGATGTGTCAAGTGGTCTGTCCATAAATCGCTATGATGGAATATCTGATCGGAGCGTATGCTGACAGAAACACACTGCTCTGCAGAAACAGTTGACTTCAAAAGGGAGGATTTCCACAGATATTTATATCTTATACCATTTGGGGCAGTGAGATTCTCATGAAAGGCAGTTGACTTGGTTTGGATTTGTCTTCTCTGAAATCTTTGATGCCCATCACTCTCCCCATCATTGTCCCAGTCTCTATGTAAGTGTAAAATCTCAACAGCATTATGTTTGTATCTGTGAATTGATGGGTTTTGGAAAGAACCTTGTACGCTCTGCTTTAGCAGGAAACTCTGAGTGTCATGTGAAGATACAGCTGAAAGATACCAAATAAAAGTAAAACCATTGCACTTACTGCATTTGGAAAAATATACTGAAAACTTCTAATATAGAAGCATCAAGTTAATCAGACAATGTCAGAAAGATGGCTGAGAAGGAGTCATCAGGACTTCATTTCTCCATGGACACACAACATGGCACACAACGTACTGAGCACTGAGCATAGAGAATTCTGTGGTATGGTCATGGTGTAGCACAAAACAATTTCCTATAACTCTAACAATCAGGAAAAGGGTAACATGAGCTCAAAATTAGCAGAACGGTGGATATTGAAACAGAAAACTGAAATGAACCAACTCTAGTACAGTAAAAATAGAAACGTATCAACCACAGGAAGAGTTGTTTGTCAGAAAAGATCAACAACATTGACAGCCCATGAACTAAATAGAGAATAAAGAAAAGTACAACTAAAACGAGATGTGAAAAAGCAAAAGGAGAGCATAACTGACTGTAGGAATCAAATAAGAGGCAACAGTGGATTATCAGGGACCACAAACTCTCACCAAAAGATGAGTATGAATGTAAAAAATAAATAAATAAATAAATAAGATTTAAAAAATAAAGAATTTAGACTCCAGCATTCAGGAAAAAAGAAAAAAAAAAAAAACGAAAAACTGATCTACAATCACAAACCAGAATGAAAGAGGAATAAAAGAAAAAATCCAACAAACAAAAATTGTGTGCCAGATGAATTCACTGGATTCAAACAGACACTGACAGAGAAAGGACTGCAAAAAAAAAAAAAAAAAAAAAAGCCATGTTACATGCCGCTGCCCCTCGGAACAATTTGGTACTTAAACTGTAATCCCTGGAGGATTTTACTAGTTGCCAAACACATTTAGATATGGCCTTAAGAAATACATACACTGGTAACAGGTCTTTGGGGAGAAGGATGATATACGACCGTGAAGCTGGGCAGCTGGGGATGCCCGGCTCACTGAGAGCGGAACGCTGCTCCTTCAGAGGCCGGGCAGCCCGGAATGCCCGGTCAGCTCAGGGTGGACCGAAAACCGGCTGCTTCCCTTTTTCATTGTTGCTCCTTTCTCTTCCCAGAAGTGCTCGTTGTTAGTTAGATGAGTCCTTTGAATGTGCTTGGTTAACTATAAACCTTACCCTCCTCCTCGCCTACCTGCAAGACGTGACTTTGACCTTCATCAATCCTTCTATTGGCTATTGTTTTCTATCCAATAAAAGTGAGACTGTGGAGTTGCTCGTGGAAGCAGTCCTTTTCGACCGTTGTCCCCTGCTCCCAGTCTCTTGCAGCTGACTTGTTTGTGCCTAATTCTTCTTCCGTCACTGGCTGGAAGCAGCAGTTTCATTCTTTTCCCTCCTTTCATTCCGATTCAGTATTTTCCATTATTTTGCCTTTTATGTGACAAAGTCGTTCTTCTGCTTCTTCTAGCCTTGTCTTAACATCAAGTCTGTTTCTAATCTAGCTTATTGCATTGTTCACCTATGTTTGATTTTTTTTTATTGAGCATTTTTTTTCTTTGAAGATTTTATTTATTTGACAGACAGAGATCACAAGCAGGAAGAGAGGCAGGCAGAGAGAGAAGGGGAAGCAGGGCCCCCGCTGAGCAGAGAGCTGGACGCAGGGCTCGATCCCAGGACTCTGGGATCACAACCGGAGCCGAAGGCAGAGGCTTTAACCCACTGAGTCACCCAGGTGCCCCTATGTTTGAGTTTTTAAAAAGACATATACTGGGGGATGGGGTCCCTAAGAGTTCGGGTGGGAGCTAGAGAGAGATGGAATCACATGCAGGCATCACACTGAGTACAGAGACTGACTTGAGTCTGGATTCCAGGACCATGAGATCCTGGGGCTTAATGGAGTGAGCCACCCAGACACACAACTTTTTTTTTTTTTTTTTTAACTCATCCCTGTGGTAAAGTTCTCACTATTCTTTTCTCAACTCCTTGAGTATCCTTATGATTGCTGCCTTAAATTCTCCATCAAGCTCCTTACTAGTATTTCCATTGCTTCTCTGGCCCTGGGCCTACCTGCTGGTTTTGTTTGGGATAAATCCTTTCATCTTGGATTTTTTCAAACTCTCTAACTTTCTCTGTCCATTAGAAAACTCAACAATGTCTACTTCTGTATCCTTCAGGCCAGTGGTCTGCAGGGGCACTCCTTGCCTGCTACAGGCAGTTTGGTCCCTGGCCTGAACATGGCCAGTTAGAACTAGGTGAGCTCTGCCCCGCTTGTGAAAGGAGACTGGATGTCAACTCCACCGGGACTGCTGCCCTGCGGAATCCTTGCTCAGGTGATGCGATCTGGGCAGGGGCTGACCTTGCTGAGCCTGAGACAAGCCTCACTGAGAAGGGCAGTCCCCTCAGATCACAGGGGTTGGGGCCTGGTGCAAACAAAGTAGCCAGCCAGTGTCCTCACTGAGCGGGGCTCTGCTTTATGCTACAGGATGGGAGAGGGAAATAGTTTCATCCAACTCCCATGTTCTGGGAGCCACATGTCACTGAGTGTTTCCTCTCAGGAATGTGCTCCTAGACAACGGAATACTCTCCTGACTGCATGCCCCAGGTGACCTCCAGATGGCTGTTTCCATGCTGTGAGCCCCCAGGCTGTTTGCCAGCATTCTCTGTAGGAGCACCTCAGTGCCCTCCTGGCTCTATCCCATCCAAACCTGCTGACCATTAAACTCCAGGCTTTAAGATGTGCTAGTTCCAAGAATTCAGAAAATTCGGCCCTTCTCCCTCTCCAAACCAATGGCTTTGGGAAGCCTCCTTAGGCATCCCCTGAGTGCTCCTCTGTCATGACACCTACTGCACAGCCGGGGCTCCTTTCCAGCCACAGTGCTATACTCCTCTCCTCCCTAAACCATGTCTCCACACTACCTCCATCTTCCACGTGGCCTCTTCTCTCCCTTCACATGAGAGTCTGTCCTGTCTCTCCTCAGCCCAATGTCTGGGGCATTCAGGAGGACCTGACAGTTGCCTGGTGGTGCTCATGACAGGATACACGAGTCTAGGATCATCCTGCTCCACAGCCGTTGCTTCCTGTGGTGAATCCTTATTGTTTTCATCCTCTAACAACTCATGTGGATTTTAGAAAGTTGGTACACAAACCAAAACATAAAAGTTAGTTTTGTTTCTACACAACAAAGAGCAATTCCCAAAACAGGATCATACATTAAGAGCAACAAACCACCCAACCCAAATTCACCACGGCCACCGTATTCATGGAAACAACTCCCTCCTTGACAACAAATGCAGTTGCAATCTGCTTTCGGCTGCAACGTTGGATTTTGTAGCTTGGATCCCACTGCATCCGTGGCCTTTATCAATTTCAAGTTTCCCCTGCATCTGTACTAGTACCCATGTCTTCAGGCTATAGGATCACTTGTTTCAACTTAAGCTTCCTCCTGAAAATTTACTTTGTGTAAAATGAGTACAGTTATTAAAGTTGGTTGCACTTTCTGGTCTTCCCAAAAGAATCCACTTACACAGAAAAGCCATCCTGACATGTGTGGCCATTATTACACACTCCGTAATGGTGAGACATGAGAGAGACTATAGGGAAATAGCCTTAGGAAGCTCTCATAGAAAATGACTGTTCTTCCATGTACCGCCTGGGCTGCTCAGTCTATGAGGACCACAGGCTCTTCTTCATCTACGAATTTACTTCTTCACACTGCTGGGCAGATGCTTGTCTTTCCCCTGCTCTCTCCCTTCTACCACTATGCACCTTTATCTCCACTGTGGTACAGATCAGTTTGCTTTCCTAGGACTTTATCGTACTACTAATACTTAGGATTAGCTTATTTTGCACAGTATGTTTACTTTCTTTGCCTGCACCCTCTTAACACACTACTTTAACCTATAAAGGCATATGCTTCTCGGTATCTATCTTGCTTTCTTTTAAATGTTCCATTAGTTCAGGTGTACAACATGGGGACTGGACCTCTCTATAGGTTCTATTCTGCTCACTACCAAGTAGCTACCATCTGGCACCATAAAATGCTGTCATTATACCACTAAACGAGTTCCCTATATTCTGTTATCCCCATGACTCATTATTCCACAACTGGAAGCATGTGCTTCCCATTCCCATTCCCTCATGCTGCCCATCATCCTTCTCCATTCCACACCAGTAACAGTCAGGTTACTCCTTATATTTATGGGTCTGTTTCTGCTTCTTTCATTGTGTCTTGTCATTTGTGACAACGTGGTTTGAACCACGAAGTATTATGCAATGTCAAGGAACTCAGACGAGGACAAATACCATATATATTCACTTAAGTGTACAGTCAAAACAACAACGTAAATGAACAAACAAGAAACATACTCATGAATATCTATTATGTTTTGAATAAAGTCCATGGATAATCCCAAGAATATGAAAAGCCCAAGATGACACACATTCTAAACTGTGACCAGGTGGCCTGTAACCATTTCCCAATCGTGGCAGACGACAAGAGGTTCCCAGGTCAAAGTCTAAGCATCTTATGACTCATGACTCAGCAAACATCATAAATGTCTTCATCACACTAATTCCACTGGCCAGCTGCGCACCCACAACTGATACTGGGAGACGCTGCACATGAGGTGGGTTTGAGTCACTTCTGTGAGACTCTGAGCATAGGAAACCCTAGTATCATCAAGGAACATCCAATGTATCTACCCAGTCCTTTGTCACAGAAAGAAACATCTGTTTTCCTGTACAATAAACTCATCTGTCCTCTACCCAAGAGCCAAATGCGTTCACTATATTCTCAAGCTTTTTTATACACAAACATGTGGAATGACAAGTATTACTAAAACATCAACCAAGGAAATGCTCGCGCAGATCATGACATCATCACATGACCTCAAGGAATAGTGACAAGACTATATAAGGCACATTTATGAATGTATGATTTGGGGCAGATATTCACCAACAGCAACCAATACATATTCCTTCATGATCTTTTGCTGCTCACCTGGCAGTAATATACAGTCACATGCAGGGGAGATCACAAAGTCAATGTACCTGGAAGGTTTGACTTTAAGATGCTTTCAACAATTAGCCATAGGGCCATTTGTGAAGGTCTGGAAAACCCCCAAGATGCACACTGTGCCACCAGGGACACATCGCTGGCCACTCTATCAACCTAACAAAGAAGTGTGCATCCAACATCATGGCAGAAATCTTTCACCCAAAAGCTGTCAGTGTGGGTCAGACTCCATTACAGGCAATGTCCAATGAGTTGCCTATGCTCCCCTGTCTGGCAATAAAAGCTGTAGAACTTCTCCTACCTCCAGTGAAGTAAAGAGAGACAATGGTACAACATCTATCAGGTTGCCATGATTGCAGGGACAGCCTGCAACACAAAGATTATGACAACTGCCCAGCTCCTGGAGGCATGTCTGCTATGGGAAAAGAGGAATAATCATTGATCTGAGCACAGAGGCCCATCAAAGATCGTTGACATCACAACTGACATTTGGTATGTGGTCCTGGGAGACTGCTAACACCACTAGAGTAGGAAGACAGAGTTAAAACAATGGAGAAGTCTGATACAAGATCATGGCCATGGGAATCTGTATCAAGACATGACTTGTGTAGGGATGCCTGGGTGGCTCAGTCAGTTAAGCTTCTGCCTAAAAACTGGGTCCTGATACAGGGTCTTGGGAAAGAGCCCTGCCTGGCACTTCCTGCTCAGTGGGGAAGTCTGCTTATCTCTCTGCCTCTGGCCTACCCTAACTTGTATTTATTCTCTCCCTCTCTCAAATAAAGAAACAAAATCTTGAAAATGATTTGTATAAGCAAATGAAAAGAAAGCATAATACAAATTTTCAGAATACATTTCACTTTATTAGCCAAGTGGGGGGAAAAAAAATGGAAAACCTCAATCATGAAAGAAACCACAGAATAACTTAATTTCTTTTTTTTTAAAGATTTTATTTATTTATTTGACAGGCAGAGATTACAAGTAGGCTGAGAGGCAGGCCGAGAGAGAGGAAGAAGCAGGCTCCCTGCTGAGCAGAGAGCCCGATGCCTGGCTCGATCCCAGGACCCTGGGATCATGACCTGAGTCAAAGGCAGAGGCTTTAACCCACTGAGCCAACCAGGCGCCCCAATACCTTAATTTCTAATACATTTCTGGCTAGAATTTTAAATATAATAATGTGTTCAGAGAAACCCAAGGGATCCTATCTCTGTGGTGCAGTTTAAAAAAATTTTCCTAAGATCAAGAGAAATTTAAAAAATATATTCACTAGTATTTGACACATTCCTCTGCACAGTGCATACAATGTCTGTCTCACAGTTACTGATGCTGTATCTGCTATTAATGTATTCAGTGTTCTAGAGTTTATGGGTTAGTGGTAATACTATTGTCTTCTCACACAAAGAAATCATGTAGATAAAGGAAGGTATAGGGAACCTCTCACTATTGATCAAGTCAGGGTTTGAATCTGGGTGCCCTACACAGGAATAGGAAGCACAGAGTACATATGCCATTCTAGAAGGTGACCCATGTTTGGATTGCTCCTTTTCTCTTTGACACTCAATGGTTCACCCAGCCATCTTCACACAGAACAGCTTCCATAAACGGACACTTCAAAGTGAACATTCCAGCCCACATCACACATAGGCAGCCTGAGTGGTTTCCTGGTTGAATACTCAGAAGTAGACACAAAGGTCAGGCATCCAAGGTACAACACAGGAAAGGCCCAACACACACCAGTCTACTTTCATGACTGGAGAACCAAGACTACACACCTGTGTATCTCACTACATTACACACTGGCTACTAACTTTCCTGAAGAACACAACTATGAATGTGTCCCAAGATATAGGTTCTCAAGGTCTAGTCCCTACCAAGCCACCTGAGATGGGGTAAGAAAGGGAAGGTCGGGGGCTGCCCCCAGAGCTACTGACATGGTAATGTAAGCCTGGGCGATCCAAGATTTACAAGTGCTCCCGGTGATTCTGATCCAGGACAATTTGCACAACTTCTGCAGGAACCAAGTCACAGGTCAATCCTGAGTTATCCCCACAGAAGTCACTCTCAGAAACCCTCTGTACTTGTGGTCATGTTACTGTCTGGACACACATAGACAACATGCACAACACACAACATACACAACACACATTTTCTTTATTCATTACTAAATCTGACTCCAACAGAGACAAGTGAGTGACTTGCAGATTCAATGATCTGGCTTCATTTCACCTGCCTGACACGGAAAACAGAGGGGGAATCAGGGCACCTGTGGAGGCAGTGTGGAGGCTACTCAGACAGGTGAGCTTCTGCTCAAACAAGAAAGAGATGACAGAGCTGAAGGCAAAGAGAGGGGCAGGGATCACTCATTCTAAAGTAGTAACTCCTCTTCCTGAAACTGGGAAATAAAGGAATGCAAACTTGACAAATGCCCTGGACGTGTGTGACAAAACCCATAATTGCCATTATTAGTCTTCTCCTGAAGGAAACAAGTCTATAATCCTGGGCCCTTAGATTGTTTTTGTGTTAGTTGTTTTTTTTTTTTTTTTTAAGATTTTATTTATTTATTTGACAGAGAGATCACAAGTAGGCAGACAGGCAGGCAGAGAGGCGGGGGGAAGCAGGCTCCCCACTGAGCAGAGAGCCCAATGCGGGGATTGATCACAGGACCCTGAGATCACGACCCAAGCCCAAGGCAGAGGCTTAACCCACTGAGCCACCCAGGCACCCCTGTTTTTGTTTTGTTTTTTTTTAATTCCCAAATACTACTCCAAGATCACAACACATTCAAAGAAAAAGAAAACTATGTTCCAATCAGAGGAACAAAATAAATCTCCAAAACTGGCCCTAAGTTAATAAAGGCCCATACATAGCAAAAACAAAACAAAACAAAACAAACAAACAAACAAAAACCCCAAACTGAACCAAACCAAAACCAGACCAAACCAAAAGCAAAATGACAACAACAACAAAAGTGAAAGCACTTCAAATTATGATGATAAAGCCAGATGAGACCCTAAAGTTCTCCGCTAAACATAAGTATTTAGACAGTTATACAAACCTGTAGTGTTGGAACTACCTGGGTCACATTTATTTCTGCCACAGAATTTTGTCTTTACAAAAGTATAAAAATCACTCATGTACATCATAAACTACACAAGCTTTGTTTTACCTCTAAGTTGTTTTAAGGAATCTCTAAGCTAACCACAATGAAAATACTCACAGAAGACACAAAAGTTAATGAGGAAAATACCAAGGCACATCATAGTGTAATATAATTAAAGATAAAATAAATCTTTCTTATTTCCTACCAAAACATGATACACAGGTATAAGGTGTTTCAAATGTACTTTTAATCCTAGAAACTCTTTTCTTTCATGACAAAAGAAAACAATTCACCCACAAATACATGATGAAATTAATTCTATGTTGATGACAACTCACCTAGACATAGTATAACATTCACTCACCACTCCCCAGGGAGAGAAATTAACAGTAGGAATCAGAGCATGTAGGAATGATACACAAACACAATCAAATACACATAGTTTTATTGGCAAAAAGCATAAAGTTTATCCTTTTTTGACTTACATAGTGAGACCTTCTTAAAGGTTCCAAGTTCGGAGTTCTAAATGTGCTAGTCCCCCAATAACATTCTTTATGTGAGGCGGCTAGGAAACAGAGACATTGCATTATTTCACCACTGAGGAATGAACACAGAGAGAGGAAATAGAACTGCACATTGTCTCATTTTAGGGAGGTGGCTTGTTATCTGATGCAGTTACTAAATGTCAGTTTTGTAAGAATAAGATTAAAGCCTCTGTAACATTAGAAAGCATAAGCCAGAAAACATTAGAAATCTGTCTCCAGTATTCTTGGAATTTCTGCACCAAAACCCAGTGTGTATACAACTACCCTGACCTACTTGTCTCATGATGAAAGCCAGAACTGACAAAGGCCAAAACATAGAGGTCCTCAGAAATGGGATGACTTCCCCAGGGCCCTCAAAGCAATGGAGAAGCTCTCAGACTGGGGCGGGGAGGGGGGAGGGCTTCCCCCTCCAAGGAGAGTCTCCTGGCCCTTCCTGTGGATGTGGCAGACCATCACTGGAGCTGAAGGAGAATCCCTATAGGATGCAAGAACTTGATAATGTGGGAGAGTAGATGTCCCTCTGGGAGCATGAGAGAAATAAAACCAGGCATGTCTCCAACTGATTTTCATTCAAGGACAGCTAGTGGCACCATAGCTTAAGGTCTATGTTCCTCCTTCAGACTTGGGCCTCCCTTCTGTCATCTGCCTCATTTATCCTCACCTACCTGGATGGAAGCCTTTGGTTTCCTTTCTCTTCATATCCCAGAGCTGCTTCTCTTGCTCCAAAAACGTGATCAGGCCTGGCTTTGACACATTGAGACCTGTTTACGAGCGAAAAGGAAAATGAGTATCGCCAGAGATTCTAACTTTCCATCAGGATTGTGTTAAGCACAGAAGAGAGGATACTGTACAATTCTAGAAAATGGTTTCCCAAAAGCTGTTGCCCAACAGTCCCTTTCGAACACACTGGAGGCATTTCCAATGTTCACATCCTGACCTCCACTTCCAAGCAGTAGACATAGTAAGAAGGGAAATTTCAGTTTAACATGTGAGCAGCACCATTCTCTGTCACTAAGTGTTTAGAATTGCAACTCATCTACAGAAGTGGGGGTATTACCTTGAGAAGCTAAAGATGAAAAGGACACATGATGATGGCTTTTCTCTACATGTACAAACCCCTCCTCACTCCCCTCTCTGTTTGGATCTGAATTCCAGTTATTCAAACAGGAATTGTCCAAGAGACAATCTTCACAGGAAGCAGAAAACCCAGAGTGTGGTTTGGGGAATCTAGAAGGAGTCTTTCTCACCCAAGAAGCAGAGGTGTCCATAGTTCTCCAACATCACATCCCTGTACAGTTGCCGCTGAGTGTGGGTCAGGCATCCCCACTCCTCCTGAGAGAGTTCTACGGCCACATCCCTGAAGGCCAGCTGTCCCTGCAATAAATACCACAGTCACCAAGTGGCCATTGACACACTTCACGATGGTCCGTAACATGAAAGTGGGAGTTAATGTCACCAGCTAAACCCAAGACCTGACTTTCCCTGCTCCAGAACATGAGTGTGGAATAAAAGAAAAACCCATGAGACAGAGGGCAGTACTGATTGACAACCTCCACTCCGAGAAGTCAACCCTACCAACTACAGAGAGGTGAGAGCGCTCTTTGTCCAGTGCACACTGCTGGCATGCAGGAGAAGAACCAATATTCCAGAAGGAATCATGAGATATTTCTGATGTGAAATCTTGGGGTGCAGGAATGAATGATGAAGAAACAATTCCTGAGATGTCTTTGGTGTCAAAGCTGTGGTCTTCCTGATGATGCACAGGCACAGGCCCCATGGGTCAGAGATCCTGCACTGGGGTGTGAGCCGGAACTCAGTCTGCACTAAAATGGTAAGTGGCTCAGGAGCGCAGCCATCATGAAGGAAGCTGAAAGCAAGGTTCCCAGGACCTTGAGGGCCCAGCTGGTGTGATGATGAGTAGTAGTAAGTGACTACTGTAAGTAAGTGACTACTTACTACTAATAAGTAGTAAGTGACTACTGTTGAGTGAAACCTTGGATGGAGGACCCTGTAGATCTGTATCAGTGGGAGACATGCATGGAGCATGATGGCCAACATGCATTTGGGGGGAAGAGATAAAGAAGATTCCAAAAGGATTTTCTTATGTTAAGGAGGACTCTCAGAATCCTGGAACTCTGGTTACTGAGAAGCAAAGGTTGCTTTTCTCCTCTAATTAAACATCAACATGAAGGCAGTTGTGAATTCCAGGAAGAATGTCCTACTCTCCCTACTCACGTATTTACCAATGGCACCAAGTGGAAGGAAATTTAATGTTATGCACACCCCTTTTGACTTGGTTTTTCTCAGAATCTACGATCAAGGGCACTAGTTAAGTGTCCACCTTCAGCTCAGGTCTCATTTCCAGGGACCTGGGATGGAGCCCCACATGTTCTCCCCGCTCTGCAGGGAGTCTACTCCTTCCTGTCCCGCTCCACCACTGCTCATGTGCGCTCTCAGCCTCTCTCTCTCTCAAATAATAATTCTTTTTTTTTTGTTAAGATTTTATTTATTTAACAGACAGAGATCACAAGTAGTTGGAGAGGCAGACAGAGGGGAGGAAGCAGGTTCCCTGCTGAGCAGATCTCAGGACCCTGGGATCATGACCTGAGCCAAAGGCAGAGGCTTTAACCCACTGAGCCACCCAGGCGCCCCTCAAATAATAATTCTTGAAAAAAGAAAAAAGCAAGCAAGAGAAACTCAAAGGCATTTCCAGTTGAACTGTGATGATCTCGGCATACTGCTAAGTACATCCACGTTTCCTACAAATGACTGGGAGAGAAAATATGATCATAGCAGGGGAATGATCTCGCAAAGAGCAGCAAGACAATAAATCCAGTTCACACCAAGCGTAGGAAAGAAAATAATCTCGGTGCCAAGGCACACCCAAGGACACCCCATCACTGGTATTTATTTATTTATTTATTTTTGGTGGTCTGGAAACAGGAATTCGAAATAGGAATCTCATTATGAAAACAGAGGATATATATACAGTTCAATTACCTACAGTTTCTGTAGCAGCTGCTTTGAGGCAAGGGGACTTAAGGAAAGGCATGGAGAGTGGGCCCCAGTGACCCCATTGCTGAACCCAGACAGGCCCATTGGGGACTCACCTCAAAGGAGCCACAGGCCCAAACTAACCAAGGCTGAGGACAAAGAAGAAGCTGGCGCCTTGCACCTCCTCTTCACCCACTCCACTCCATATGTGTGGCATTCCTCAGGCACCCCTGACTGCCATAAAACGATAAATGGTTAACTTGCAGGGATCGCAATCCTGCAGAACAGGAATCTCCCTTGCTCTACAGATGTCCTAGAGACCTAAACAGGGAGGTTACCTTATCAATAGCACAAATTTCCAGAGGCAAATAACTCTCGGTTCCTGAAGCCCTAATGTCTCCCTCCCACCATAAACTGGAGGAGACTGAGGTAGAAGGGAATGTGAATGATAGCTGGATCATAATACCCCACCAAGAATCCCCCAATTATCTTGATGTTAGTGCCTGACCTAAAGACGATATTGATCAAGCCATAAGGGCAAGGACTCCCCCTGGCACCTTGTAGGCCCTCCCTAACATGTGAAAACTCTGTTGAAATCTCCCATCCCTTCACTCCCTTCACCACCTCCCCCCAGCCGCAGGGTATATAACATGCCCACCCTCACAACCCGGGGCAGCAGCTCTTCCTGCCCACGTGTCCTGTCCCCGTGCTTTAATAAACCACCATTTTGCACCAACGACATCTTAAGAATTCTTTCTTTAGTCATCGGCTCCGAACCTCCTCACCCCACCAAACCTGACTTAGGTTCTGGGACTTCATCACAATGAGCTACTGACAACCAGGGACAGTGCCCAGAAGAGGGAAACTTCCATGAGCCCCCTAACTCCTCACCTTCCCGCACTAAAAAGAGCCCCCACCACACCCACTGCTCCTTGCACAGAGCCTCTCTCTCCTCTGCCACCTGCCTCCTGCCTCCCGCAGGATATTCTGTTTACTGCAAAGAGCGTGGTTCTTCCTCAGGTGAACTCTCCAAGCCCACGTGACTTCCTCCACCCCAATCATGGACCCGGGTTCAGGGGCTCCACCTGACCAGCAGAGACACCACATTTAGACAACAGAGTCTCCATGTCCCCTATGAGGCAGCATAATCTTAATTACAGATTCATTTACACTTTAGTGCAAGGGCCAGGGAGAGGAACAGAATCTCAAGGGGGTTCCCAGCTGAGCCTGCAGCCAAAGAAAGAGCTCATCCCAGTGATGAGGGAGCAGGAGGCTGGCTGAGGACAAAGTAAAAGCTGGCACCTTGCACCCCCTCTCCACTCACTCCCCTCAGTAATATGTGTGACATTCCTCAGGCACCTCTGGCTGCCCTAAAAGAAAAACATATTCTTAACTTGCAGAGATCACAGTCCTGCAAGACGGGAATCTCCCTTGGTTTACCAATGTCCTGGAGATTTACAACAAAGAAGCTATCTAACAATAGCACAATTTCCAGAGGCCAATAACTCAGTTCCTCAAGCCCTAAATAAAGTTAAATTTCTTCTAAACCCAAATCTCACCAACAAGGACACTTGATAGGAGAGATGTGAAACTTTAGATCTCCAAGATAGTGTCAAGAATCATTCCCAAGCATATGGCCCACTGATATACATCTAAAGGGTCTCACAAGAAGATTTTTACTACTAGTAATGATAACAACAATAGCTAGCCCCTCAAGGTCCTGGAGACCTTGCTTCCAAAATTCCTTAGAGACTAACATCACCCCCTTTACCTCACCTTCCCCCAACCGCAGGGTACATAACCTGCCATCCCTCACAACCTGGTGCAGCATCTCCATCTGCCCATGGGTCCTATCCCCGTGCTCTAATAAACCACCTTTTTGCACCAAAGACATCTTAAGAATTCTTTCTTAGCCATCGGCTCCGAACCTCACCCCATTAAACCTCACCTAGGTTCAAGAACTTCATCACCAGGACCCTGAGATTGTGGCCCGGGGGGAAAATCAACAGTCTTGAGGCTTAACTGACTGAGCCCCCAGGTTCCCCTCTAGTGTAATTTAACTAGTGTATTTTACATAAAATACCTACTTCACATTCTAAAGAGCAAGTCTCAAGAACTCCCCCTTCCCACACTTTCTCTCAGAGAACATCTAGAGTTATTCTGGACACAAATCCATTGAGGTTATTTCTTGATTTCCTGACCCCTGGGCTACACAGCGCTGAGAAAAGCAAGCACATGGGGCCTAAAGGAGAAAGGTTTTCCCTCACTGACCGCCCGGACCAGACCTCAGCAGCAGCAGGAATCTCAGACTGAAGCCCCCCGCCCACGTGCGTCTATCACTCAGAAACTATTTTCAATGCTTTCAGGACTTTAACTCCCAGTGACAGCTGCTGCTGTCCTATTGTAAGGCAGGTTGGAGACTTAGGAGAGAAGGCTCTGGGATACAGGGGAGAAGAGTTCTGAAGACCTGGCCTTGAGGATCATTTCTGGAAAGATCTTCAGATCAGGTGAAAACAGAAGGGAGAAACATCAGAACTACAGGTACCAACATTTGCAATTTCTAAAAGGAACTTCAGGAGGAAAACATGACATGGCCTCTCCTGGGACACCAGGCTTACCTGAGAACTGGCCATTTCTCCTTTCCTTTCGTCCTCTGGATTTCTTTCCCACAAGGTATCTGCGGAGAAATCACAGCAGCATCAGGGGGAAATACCCTTAAGGCCACCAACAGAGCTTGTGCATCTGGAAACTGTTCTAGGACCGGGCTGGATCCTGGCCAAGGAACTGTGCAGCCCTGGGAGACCTTGCGGATTGGAGTTAACACCAGCAGGCACAGAGGAGGGTGACCGTTCTCCCAGGGTCTGAGCCCTGGGCACAAAGAGGGGAGCTT
>NC_081573.1:2137936-2145237 GCF_022355385.1 Mustela nigripes
GGGGGGGTGGGGGGACCCGGAATGGGCCCGGGCCGGAACTGGGATTCCCCGCTGGATGCGTCAGCCTCCTGAGAACATGGATTTCTCTTATCAAAACTGCTTCCCTGGAGGCAGGACACTGAAACGCAGAAATGACCCAAATCCCTAGTCCTTTGTGTCAGGAGCTATTCAAATGAGCTCCTACCGTGAGACTAATCTTTGGCTTTTCCTTCTCAGCTTTCAGGGGGCCTCGCCTCCCCCCAAATGCCCACAAATTCAGCTTCAGCCAAGGAACTGGGTGCTCCATGGGCCTCACCTTCCCAGACTCATGCAGCAGAGACCTGGTTACCTCCCCGTGGACCAAAGCCTGCTCTCTACTCTCAGAAAAAAAAATTAAAAACATAAAGAAATAACCCCACACCCTGGCGTCACTGAGGATCTCCTGCCGCCCTTAAGTAACACTACACTGTGGTTTCCATCAAATGGATGGACAGACTCTGAGGGGGAGGGGCAGCAGGTAAGATTCTTCTTGAAACTGCACAGGTGATTGTTATGCCTGAGTATTCGCATCTGAGAGACCACCAAGGACACCGATGCAATTGCACGAGGGATTATTTGACATGCTTAAGCTTGGGCCCAAGTATACCCCACACAGCCGAGTAGGGACTTGGACGCTGAACCAGTTCCAGAGTTTTTAAAGGCAGAGTAGGGATGGACTCGGTGGTGGGTGAGGACAAAGGGGATGTTCAGAAGGGCTATCAGGGTAAAGAAGACTGTCAGGATATTGGAGGCCTCAATATTATCAAGCCAAGGCCATTTTCCTCTATAATGAGACAACTGGGAGTTTCATGGTGGTGATGAGGGAGCACGAGGCTGACTAAAGACAAAGCAAAAGCTGGCACCTTGCACCCCCTCTCCATCGGCTCCCCCCCAGTCATATGTGTTACATTCCTCAGGCAGCCCTGACTGCCATGAACTGTAAGCAAATAGTTAACTTGCAGAGATCACAATCCTGCAAGACTGGAGTCTCCCTTGGCTTACAAATGTCCTAAATCTCACTAACAAAGACAATTGATAGCAGGATTATGACATCACACCAAAAAGTCTCCCAACTATCTTGATGTTAATGGCTGGCCTAAAGACTTTGATCAAGCCACAAGGGCAAGGCCTCCAGTAGGCCTCAGGAATCCTCGCACCTTGTAGGCCCTCTTTAGCATATGAAAACTCTGTTGAAACCTTCCTTCCCCTCACCTTCCCCCATCCGCAGGGTACCGAACCTGCCATCCCTCACAACCCGGGGCAGCTGCATCTCCGCCTGCCCTCGGGTCCTGTCCCCGAGCTTTAATAAACCACCTTTTTGCACCAGAGACGTTTAAGATTTCTTTCTTAGCCGTCGGCTCCGAACCTCACCCCACTGAACCTGACTTAGGTTCTGGGACTTCATCAGTGGAATGCCACATTCCTCTTATCAAGCGTCCTTGTTAGAGAGAAGAAACTTAACTTAACTTAACTTAGAAGAAACTTAACTTTCTTTGCTGTAAATCCCTAGGACATTTGTAAACCGATGGAGACTCTGGTCTTGCAGGATTGTGATTTCTGCCAGTTAAGCTTTTGTTCACACATACTGTCGAGGGGAGCGGAGCAGGTGGAGAGGGGGCGCAAGGAGCCAGCTTTTGCTTCGTCAAGATGGCTGTACTTACCTCAGGGCTACACCCGAGGTGGGTGCAGTCTTGTTTTTCTTGGTCTCCACAGTGATGCTATTGAGAAGCAGCTGGGAAGGAGAGCAAGCAAAGCAGGAAAACCAAGACTGTGGATGTGACCACATTTATCTCCATGGCTTCTCCAGTGATCAGTCTGGAGACTGACACCTCCTCCATCTTTCTGCCACACAGAGGGAGGCACCCTTACAAGTGATGTCTTCCCTTATCAGTGCAAAGTCTCTCACAAAGGGAAACATTCTGGGTTTCAGAGCTTTTCCTTTACCCTTCCTTTAAAATACCAGTGTAATATAATCCTTAGGCCAAAGATATATTTTAGGGGGACAAAATGCTCCCCTTATTATGTAAATATTTATTTTCATATATAACTCCAAAACAGTATTCCAAACTGAATGTACTTTTACCATACCATCAGCAATATAGGAGAATTTGGATTCCTCAACATTCTCCATGAAATCTCATCTTTTAGCCTTTTTTTGTTATTTTACCCATTCTAAAAAATACCAAAAAGTTTCTCACTGGAACATATGAAGTGGTCTTCCTACAGCTGTCCTGGTGACTGAAATGGAAATCACTTCAGAACATCAAGCTGAACAGAAATGAAAATGGCTGCATTAATGCTTCAGGGAGACTCCAGTTCAAACTAAATGACACTTTACCTCTCCCCTCCAAACCTCCCCTCTGCAAACCTTCCTTCTCCCCTTCTCAGCCCATCTTTGTTTCAGGAACCTGGTTCCACCCTGACAACATGGTGAACAGGGCGGGAAGCATAGACAAAATTCCTGCGGAGACTGGTGACATTCTCTATTGCCCTACAAGCTCCAGCCCCTTCCTCCGGATGCACTGCAGGTTTGCCGGCCTGACCTGCTGAGGTCTCCTTCGCCGGCGAAGCGATGAAGCTGCTGATCCTCTTGATCCCCAGCTCCGTGTTCACATTAGATTTGGGGTCTAAAATGTGGAAGTCGGGTCATACAACAGAAGTAAATTTAGGAGAGGAAAACTTGGTTTTCTAGCTCCATTCTGAGTTCTTTGGCCTGTTAATAATGAAAATGATGTAAGACAGTTTAAGGATACAAAAAAAAAAAATCTTAATTATGGGAAGTGGAAGGACATGAAGCTAGAGACAGGTGACTGGAGCTTCTGTGCCACTGTGGCAGGATGAGGAGGGAGGATATAGAATTTCAAACAGGGGACATATATTCGCAGGAAATAGGAAATGCATATCCAACAACGGTTTGCCAATCCGTTGGGGAAACTTTCCATGATCTTAAAAGTTTAATGTCTGGTATCAACTCTCTGTAGAAAAGACATTAGGGCTCAAAAACGATGGCCAAGAAAGAATTCTCAATCTGTCTCTGGTGCAAAAACAAAACAAAACAAAACAAAACAAAAAACAAACAAACAAACAAAAAAACTTTACTAAAGTCAGAAGACAGGACCTGTGGGCAGAAAGAGCTGCCCTGGGGTCATGAGAAGTGGCTCATTATATACTTTCATGTGGCAAGATGGTTACAGATAGCTTAAGCCTCCCAGGTATTTTGGAAACAAGGTTTCCAACACCTTGAGGGAGCTGGCTGTGGTTAGGAAAGCGTCTTTTTTACTGCTTAGTAAAATCTCAGTCAGGAGACCCAAAAGATTTATATCCGCGGGCCATAAGCTTGGAGGATGAAGGCAAACAGGTATTTTGTGGGTCAGAGATAACAGAAGCTTCCAAAGGAGTTTTTATATGTTAAAGGAGACTTACAGGATCCCAATCCTGGGATTGGTCTAAAATTGCCTATTGCCCTTGGCAAAATATTAAGCAAGGAGTTGAGGCCCTGGAGGAAGGTCACTCTGCCTGTTTCAAGGACTCGTCAGTGGGCTGTTGATTTTAAGGAAGTGCAATAAATTTTCTTCTGCCTTTGTTACCAACATTATTCCCTGTGGAGAGCCATCCAGCAGATGCAAGGAGTCACGTAGACGGGAGTGCCTGAAGATAGAGGAACTGAGAGTGATTGGTTTAGGAGGATGTGGGCGCGCTCATGGCCGGCGCGTGAACAGCACTAGAAGCCAAGAGATATATGCATGATCACTGCTAGAGAACAAAAGAATCCTGCACGGTTACATAAGAGCGCACGAGGGCACTGCATGCACGGCATTCTGATTGGGCAGGAAGGGGGGCGTACACACGTGAATATATACTGCTGTATATGCTTGGTTCGGGGGGTCGCCATTAAAGAAGTAATAAAGAAGCTTGCCACTCACCTCATCTGTGGGTCGTTCTTGCGGGCCGAGAGCGACAATTCCCCACTGCCCAGAACAGTTTCTACCCTTAAATTATCACAAACTTGGCCTACATAAGCTCAGCAAGTATAATGACTCATCATGAACATCTTTTAGAATCTGCTTTGCTGGAACTTCTTAGAAGGAATTTCTAGGGTGAACTACTAGTAGCCTCTCCAGACCAGATGTCAAGTATTTGCCATCAGACATGCCTGTAGGCCCTGTAGATGTGGGCAGATCCCTCTTCACAAGCTCCCCAATACACCCTGAGGTTCCTATACCTACCAGGAAGTGACAATATCTATCCTGGTGAGGCTGCTGGAAAATCTGAAAGCAAGGAATCAGGCCAACATTCCCAAGGGGCTTTAGGGCTCCAGGGTTTGTAAGTCGACCTCGGTTCTTTAGAACCATTCAGTCCTACCTGAGTCCATACATGTCTCACAAATAAGACACTCCAATCGAAGCCTTGGTAAAATAACCAGTGTTTCCAGTGGTTTCCCCTTAGGAGGACATAGTCATCGGCTGTTTCAAATTTAATCAGCATAGTAACAGGACTCTCATTGGCTCTCCCCATTGCTTGGCCCCTTATTGGTCACCGTGCCGCATATAAGCTAAGGAAATTGACGAAATAAACGGATGAAGCATTAACACCATACCAGGCTGATTGTCATTCTTGCGGGCCGAGGGCGACAGTATATAGTGGCCCATGCCTCATGACACAGTGCAGCTCTTTCTCCCCCCAATCCTGTCCCCATGCTTTCATAAAACACCTTTTGCACCAGAGACATCTCAAGAAATCTTTTCTTGCCATCGGCTTCAAACCCTAATGTTCTTTCCTACATGGATACCAGAGATTAACAGTTTATATCACAGAGAGTTGCCCACCTGTAACAGACACATGAAAAAGTGTTCATCATCATTAGCCATCAGGGAGATTCAAGTCAGAACCACATTGGGATACCACCTTACACCAGTTAGAATGGCCAAAATTAGCAAGACAGGAAACAACATGTGCTGGAGAGGATGTGGAAAAAGGGGAGCCCTCACACTACTGGTGGGAATGCAAGTTGATGGCGCCACATTGGAAAGCAGTGTGGAGATTGCTTGAGAAATTAAAAATAGAGCTACCCTAGGACCCTACAATTGCACTCCTGGATATTTACCCCAAAGATACAGATGCAGTGAAAAAAAGGGCCAACTGTACCCCAATGTTCATAGTAGCTATGGCCACAGTCACCAAATGTGCAGAGCTAAGATGACCTTCAACACATGAATGCATGAAGAAGGTATGGTCCATATGTACAATGGAGTATTATGCCTCCATCAGAAAGGATGAATACCCAACTTTTGTATCAACATGGACAAGACTGGAAAAGATTATGCTGAGTGAACTAAGTCAAGCAGAGAGCACCAATTATGTGGTTTTACTTAATTGTGGAGCATAAGGAAGGACATTAGTAGGAGAACATTAGGAGAAGGAGAGGAGAAGTGAGTTAGAGGAAATTGGACAGGGAGATGAAGCATGAGAGACTGTAGTTTCTGAGAAACAAACTGAGAGTTATGGAGGGGAGGGGGGTGGGGGGTTGGGTGAGCCTGGTGTTGGGTATTAAGGAGGGCATGTATTGCATGGAGCAGTGGGTTTGGTGCATAAAGAATGAATCTTGGAATACTGAAAAAAAAATAAAACTGCAAAAAAAAAAAAAAAAAGAAAGAAAAGAAAAGAAAAAGAAGAGTTGCCTTCCTTGAGGACAAACATTGTTTGATAAATATTTCATCTTTCCTTTCTCCTCTGAATATAATCCCCTCTTTGGAAATTCTAAATCCACCTCCTCCTTCTTAAGTCAGTGACACAGGAGCTTCAATCACCTGTCTTTGTGCCTCATGTCTTTCTCATTCTCATAATTAAGAACTTCATTGTTTTCTCTACTGAAAATGTCTTACATCATTTTAAGTCTTAGACCAGCTGAAGAATTGAGAACAGCACAGGAAAAACAAATTTTCCTCTCCTCACAGTCATTCTGTTGTGTGAACTGAACCTCCACACTTCAGCCCCAGAATAGAACGTTCAGACAGAGCCAGGGATCAAGGGCAGCCTTAGCTTTATTGCTTTGCCAGCCAAGGAGGCCTCATCAGGTCAGGGCCACAAAACCTGCAGTCTCCCGAAACTCTGATGGTGGAGAAGGCAGGACTCGAACTCGGCTCCCAGCCCCAGCCTTGGTTGCCCTGCTTGGCCTGGTCACCTCCCCTGTTCCTTCCCAGCAGGATCACCTGTGGAGTTTCAGAAAGGGTCTCCTCTGCGGGCCTCCCCCTCAGATTCTGTCAGTTGGTTTTCTGAGAGTGGATTTGCAGCTTTGGTCCTGGGGAGGTGAAAGGGTTTCTGCTCCGTGAGTCTGGGAGGGTCGGGTCCCGGCAGCCCGAGGTTCCTATGCTGAAGTTGTGAGTGGCGGTGGCAGGGGACCCTTCCCTCCCCACAAAGCAGGTAAGGTAAACACAGGGATGGGTGTCCTCCTGGGACCTCACAGTTTCTGAGCTGTTCCGGACACAGAGGACTGGGAAGTTGGGCCTTTTCTGCATCTCTGAGTCCTACCCGCGGGCGAGCGGTGAGGAGAAGGAGCTCTGTTGCTGGATTTCAGGGCATTTTCTCCTGATGCAGCTGTGATTTCCCACAGATCCCTCGTGAGGACGGAATCTAGAGGTGGAGGCGAAGGCAGAAATGGCCGGTTCTCAGGTGAGCCTGGTGTCCCCGCGGAGCCGTGTCCTCTGTTTCTCTGCAGCCCATCGCGTTTAGAAGCTGCAGATGTGGATGCCTCGAATCTGAGTGCTTCTCGCTTCTGCGTTCACCTATTTTTAAGATGTGGTCAGAAGTGATACTCATGGTTAGTTCTTTAGAATGCTTTTCTATGTCCCAGAGCCTTCTGTCCTGTGTCCCCAACCTGGCTTCGATAGTGCATCAGCCGTTGTCACTTTGATTTAAAGTCCCACGGGGAGTGACAATATTCCATTGGTGGCAGATCCAGAGGGGAAGGTGTTGAGTCCGAGATTCCTGTGGCTGATGAGATCTGGTCCTGGGATGTCAGGGAGGGAAATCATCTCTCATTCGGGCTCCTCTGGATTCTCAATCAGCTGTGTGCAGCCAGGGAGTAAAGAAATGCAGACATAAACTCGATGAGTGGAGTCCAGAAAAACTTGGAAACTTCTCACTCTAAGAAAGGGGGTGTGAGTGATGAAGTTCCAGAACCTAAGTCAGGTTCGGTGGGGTGAGGTTCGGAGCCGACGGCTAAAGAAAGAATTCTTAAGACGTCTCTGGTGCAAAAAGGTGGTTTATTAGAGCACGGGGACAGG